>NW_028135750.1:0-280000 GCF_964662115.1 Mustela nivalis | reverse complement strand
AGGCATCGCTTGGCTTTTTACTCTGGCGCTCAGGCGTTTACGCGGACTAGCCCAGTGCTTTCCCCACAGGAAAGGAGACGTGACAGGATCCCTGCACACCGCCCGTGCACTGAATTGGGAGCTTTCGGGGACTGTCCTCACCCCATCCCCTTAAACCCCATGCCACCTCCAAGCTTCCACATCCTGAAGGAAGACGGCATCTGACTCCCTGTTATTTCAGGGAGCTGCTTCTGCGAGTTCAGCGTAGGCTCCTGGTGGCTAGTGCATGTCTGCCCCAGGGACAGGTGGCCAAGGAGCTGCTGTCTCCTTGGCCCCAGAGGCTCAGGACAGGCACGCTTTCTGCCCAGACTCTTTCCTAAGAGTGGAGCATGCGCCCTGCCTTACACATCCCCTCCTTTCTCTGTAGCAGACAGGCCTCCGTCTCTCTGCACAGGGAGCAGGTGGCACTTGTATTACCACCGGCCGCTATGCCTGCCAGGTCCGGCTCTCCTGTTTCGCAACCGTTTCCAGACCAGAAAGCCAACGACTCCTGCTCTTCTCCTTGGGCAGCGTGCTGCAACTTCTACAGACATGCTCCTGGGGAGCGCAGTGATAGACGTGTCCCTTTCCTTAAGGTTCTTTCCAGAGGCGCAACCGCGCTTCTCTCTCAGGCCGAGGGGTGCTAGGGCAAAGAGGATTTTGCTCCATGCGGGTATCTTCCACCGTGCTGCGGAGACTAGCTCAGGCAAGCAGCAGCAGCAGCCCAAACCCAAATCACATTTCCCAACGAATGCTGTGATTTCCCAGGGTAGAGGACAAGGCAAAGAGGTTTTCTCTGTATGCGGGTTTCTCCCGCCGTGCTGCGAATACTAGGCTAAGGCAAGCAGCAACAGCAGCCCACAAAAACGACTCTGATTTCCCAGTGACTATTCTTTCACAGAGGTTTTCAGCTTGGCGCGAACGGCACTTCGCTGCTGCTTCCTCAGCAAGGCTTTGGGTGTTCGCTCTGTCGCATCAGGGAAGAAGAGCTGCGGGAGAGCTGGTCCCTCTTGGGCCTTGCTTTCCCGGGCTCTATGTTGGCACCCTGGGTTCACCCTGCCAGTCCAAACTAAGCAGACACAGCGACAACGCTGCAGCAGCGTGCGTGGCCTAGGATGGCACTCAATGCACACTACATTCTCCCAGTGTAGGCAACAACCCTGTATCTGACTGACTTGTTAATTCTGGGAATGTCTTGCAGATTAATTTGCTTGCCAGAGGTGGTTCCTCTAATTGATGTCTAAGAACCCTAATTAGTTAAGAAAACTTTTTAACATTTTCATTGCTATTTATTATTATTATTATTGCTAATATCTCTATTATAAATAATTCACAAGGGCATCTTTCTGACAAAAGACAAAGAGCTGGCTACTAGTAGAAAAAGTACTTTTGACTCTGTCAGTGAAAGTGGTAAAGGGATTTGAGAAAATAAGGCAAAGCACTGGAATTATGTGTTAAAACTTTAAATATTATAGACACATTTACTTAATTTCTAATACAGTTGTTGCTTATAATTAAATAAGATGTTTTCCATGAACCACGCATTACAGCAAATATATTGTTTATACAGATTAAATTTTCATCAAAAGGGACGCCTGGGCGGCTCAGTTGGTTAAGCAGCTGCCTTTGGCTCAGGTCATGATCCCAGCATCCTGGGATCGAGTCCCACATTGGGCTCCTTGCTCGGCCGGGAGCCTGCTTCTCCCTCTGCCTCTGCCTGCCATTCTGTCTGCCTGTGCTTGCTCTCTCGCCCACTCTCTCTGATAAAGAAATAAAATCTTAAAATAAATAAATAAATTTTCATCAAAAAATTGTAAGTGTATTTTATTGTAGGATCATGATCAGCATTTTGCAGATGAGAAAAGTGAAATTTAGAAAAGTATGTCTCTTCAAATCCCTCATACAATATCTGGCCTAGATAGAAGGATATACTATCACAATTGAGGAAGATAATTGAGATTACTTAAAATGATAAACTTTATAGGGTTTTTAAAAGTTTGCCACAGATTCAGATTCTTTTAAAATATATATCTATTTTGTGTAAAGAGAATGCACTGAGAAGTAAAAAGAAAGTGATATATCAGTGCTACCAACTAATGGCTATAATATCATCACCTTATTTATGAACAATGAAACAGTGTGCAATACTTAAATAAATTTAAATAAATTCCTATTTATTTTATACATTTATAAATTTAAATAAATTCCTATTTATTTATTATTAAAGAAATTCCTCTTACAAACAGTATGTTTTGAAGGTTGCTAGCAGGAAAGTGTTGTACTTCATGGAAGTAATCAGAAAATATGATCTAAATTTCTGCTTTCAAGGGCGCCTGGGTGGCTCAGTGGGTTAAAATTCTGCTTTCAAGAAGCTATAACAGTAAGTACTGAGCATTAGCTATTATATGCTATGGATGAATAACTGAAATCTACATTTGAAACTAATGGTACACTATATGATAAGTAATTGAATTTTAAAAAGTTAATAAAAAACCACTATTTTATAAAACAATATTCCCAACAGGCTCTTTTGCTTTAAAATACTCACTCTGTAATGAGAGTCATTACTTTTGTCCAGCAAATTCTTACATCACTGTTTATCCCTTCCCTGCTTTATCCCTTCCCAGTATCAATAAAGGCTCACTTGGATTACCTAGAAGCCATGAGAAAGCTTGTAATAGATCTGGCTGGTTTTCACCAGCAATTTGACCACCATGTGCACAGGGAAGTCTATTGATAAAGGCTTTATTGCAATAAATTGCAAATACATGGATGATTTTGAATTCTCTTTCTTAAGGTCTTGTTTCATGATAATAAATGTAGGGTGGCTTATTGGAATGGATGTTATTAACATATCTTCATAGTTCTAAGTACATGGAATTGTAAAATAGATAAATGAATGTGGCATTACTGACAACCGTCCTCATTTTGAAATCAAATTACAGTGTACTGAGCTGAGGAGGCAAAGCAGATTTGGGATTATGAGTGAAATAATTTTAAAAAGTCTTAGGGGTATGATCAGACTATTGGGTAATTCAGTAGAAAAATATCAACTGATTGAGATTCTGTGTTCCCTGATTTCAGAGAGACGTTAAGATAAATAAGTAACACGAGGAGACTAGGAAGCCAAACATAAGTGATACTTTTGTGCCAGGGTGTGTATACATCTGTTTATCTTCTTGCTTTACCACTAAGGTTGCTCCTAGAGGAGAGTTTAAATATGTGTTGGAGCTAATCTCTGTGGATTACACAAGAAACCACATCCTACAGCTCTCCCTGAAACACCGCTTATGATTTCAATGTAATTTGGTTTTTGCATTTTTAGAAATAACAAAATACTTTGCAAACTCATCTACTTTATTACCACCACAAGTGAGTCAGCTGACTCCACATTTTAACACAGTGACAGTCACAGAGGAATGGAGGAGTGAGTAGAGTTATCAATATATGTGCTTTAAAGAAGTATGACAGGGTAGCAGCTATTTCCAGGAACCAAAACATGGGTCAGCAGCTGTGCAGGAAAAGTGATGGAATAAATGACTCATTTCAGAGGAGTTCTATAACATATTAGTTCTATAATGGATCTTCAGCACCCAATTACCCGCTTTGATCTAAAGATAAGGATTTACAGTTAAGATCCCATTTATGATTTGTCTGGTAGGGTCTGAATCATGTTTACTATTGTTTTGACTATTACTTGAAACCTATAGTAGTACTTGGGATATGTGTTGTGTATTCTGTGAACATGTGCTATTTTTAGATTAGATAATTCCTGTCTCGAACCCCTGTTAATTTGTTTGCTTTTGTTTATTTGATAGTGCTTTCAGTAAATGGATATATCTGAAAAATTGCAAAGCCACTATTAAAATAAGTTATTATGATATATAGCATGGAATTGCACATTCCTCCTTTGAATCCGACAGAGCTTCACCATATCCTTGACAATTTGGGAAAAACACGCTATTATTTTTCTTCATAAAATTTCTCCTGTTAGGCTGTAATGGTTGTCATCAGCAGTAACTCCTCTGAAGGCTTTGTCAAAAGAGTTGAAAAAATTGGAAAGGTGTGAATGAAGCTGTTTGCTGAATATAAAGAAAAGAGCATTGAAGTACAATTCACACTCTTACTTCTCCTTCTATGCTTTCAGATGTTTGACATTTGAAAATTTTGCTTCTAGAAGAGATGCCCTATATAATTCTTACTTAAAGGAGCAAGTTGCTTTTATAATTTTTTTTTATTATTCTACCATTCAAGTATTTCCATTTAAATTAAATTCAATACCATTTAAAAAAAATCAAAAGTGCTGCCAGTATTCAATTCCTGGGCTAAATAATTTTAGAAAGCTTTGTGTTATTGAACCTACGGGGTTTTTCTGTAGTTTTAACTCTTTCTTTCTGTGATTTTTCCCTTTAGTCACATAAGTGACTGCATATTAACAGACATTGAGGATAAAGGACTGAATAGAACAATCCTTGGCCTCATGAAGTTGAGAATCTAGCAAGGGAGTCAAACAATTCAATCATTCAGAGACAATTTATTGAGTGTCTGGCCTAAGATGAGCACAACAAAACCCCAGCCCAGAGGAATCTTTTTTTTTTTTAAGATTTTATTTATTTATTTGACAGACAGAGATCACAAGTAGGCAGAGAAGCAGGCAGAGAAAGAGGAGGAAGCAGGCTCCCCGCTGAGCAGAGAGCCTGATGTGGGGCTCAATCCCAGGACCCTGAGATCATGACCTGAGTCGAAGGCAGCGGCTTAACCCGCTGAGCCACCCAGGCGCCCTAGAGGAATCATTTTAATGGGAGAGATAGATAATAGGTAAGCCAACTTTAAAAAGAAAAAAATCGTACTGGTTTTTCTTTAATAGTGATGCATATTTGAACTAAATAAGCACATTTTAATAAGAGCAGTGATTGAGAAGAGGTTTTGTAACTGAGTGGTCCGAAAGGGCCTCCCTGAAAAAGTCTGTTTTGAATAGATTTCTGAATAATATCAGCCAGGAAGCTGCGTAAAAATCTCAGGGATGGGTGATTTTTCCAGTCAAAAAACTGTAAAGGCTCCAAAGTCACAATACAGCTGTAATTTTCTCTAATAAAGTAACTTCTGACAAAGAATGAGAAGAAATAACTAACCCAGGTTTGAAAGAAAAGGGACAGACTTTCTATGGAATTCATATTTAATTAAAGCTCTAAAGGACAAAAATACAATAGAGCAAAATTCTGGTCCGCTGATATACCTAATGAAAGTTCATAAACAAGGTGTGGGTAGCAAAGAGTGTGTGGGAATGTTGGTAAGGACAGTGGGCAAGAGTCATCCCTGAACATGTTCTTAAATGAAGCAATTCTTGTGTTGTTTTAAAGGGTAATTTGGAGTTTGCCTAAGTGATTAGAGAAGGATGCCTCGGCTTATGGAAGTTCAAAGCCATAAAGATGTGATAAACTACTGCAGATATTTTCATGTATATTTGTTGTTGCTTCTAGTAATGGTGATCTAAAAACTCCTACTTAAGAAAACTTAAAAATCCAGACAAAATAGCTTTTAAAGTTAAAAATATCAGAATGATTATAAAAATAAGTGAGGGATTACTGGGCCAATACGAAACACAATGAGAGCCTAGAGATATATGCCCTGAAGCCATTTTAGCTATGAGAGCATTAGAAACTGCTAAAACACACTGAGCTGTGTTTTTAATAGACACTTGATACTAGAGAAAAAAAATTCAAAATCCAGCAGCAATCAAATTTGAGGACTTTGGTACAACCCAAATTTAAGTTGAGATCCCCAAAGCACAAGGAGAAGCAGAAATAAGACTAGAGCCTACCTTGCCTTCTGTGTAAACTGAGAAAGTCAACCACTGAATTTGGAGTATGATTGTCTTGTAAAGTCTCAGATATAAGAGAAAATCCTGCCAAGGAGGACCATACCATTATTATAGCTCTTAATTATTCCTACTCAATAAGAGTTTCAAATATAATGTCTTGAACATACCAAAATGTAACAAAGCACACAAAGAAAAACCATTAACAAGATTTGATAGACAAAATGGGATTAAGTATGATATTAAAATGATCAATAAAGATTGTAAAATGGCTTGAGTACTCTGCTCAAAGAAATGAGAGGGGAAGCAAATTGAACAAAACACTGAAACTAAAAAATGATATTGAGAAAGATTTTATAAGTGAACCAAATGGATACTCTAGAACTTTAAAGATATGACAGCCAATTTAAGATACCACAGGGGTGCCTGGGTGGCTCACTTAATTAAACCTCCAATTCTTTTTCCTTTTTTTAACACCTTAATTTTATTTTCTTTCATTTTGGCTCAGGTCATGATGTCAGGCTTGTGAAATAGAGCCCAGAGTTGGGCTCTGTGCTGAGCCTGGAGCCTGCTTAAGATTCTTTTCCCTTCTTTTTCTATCCCTCCCTGCACTCTCACTCGCTCGCTCTCTCTTGCTTGCAAATAAATAAATAAATAGACAGATAATAGACAAAGCAAAATAAAAGCAGATTATGAAAATAAATATAAAGTTTTTGAAATGAAAACAAGTTCAAAATAAAATAGAGAAGACCTACACAGCTAAAAGTTCATTCAGGAAATCTATTATTAAAGAAGTCAGTATGACACAATGTTAAGATATCAAAAGACTGGAGCATGTACTTTACAGAAAGGGTAATCCAAATGGCCACTCATAGGTAAAAACTGTTTATCTTTATTATGAATCTGGAATTAAATTAAATTAAATTAAAAATAAATTAAAACCTAGAATGGCATACTATTACACACTTACCTTATTGGGAAACAGTAAAAATGTCTTGCAAGAATGTGAAAGAATGACAGTGCCCATAATAAAAACATTTGAGGTAGGTTGGACAATATTTAGAAAACTTAAAAATTAAAAAAAAATTTGGTCCATTCCTGGAAATACAACATTGAATTAAATGAATATTTTCACCAGGATATGAAAACAGATGATTATAGTTATTTCATTCATAACGGCAGATCAGCAGTGGTCTATTTGCACGATGTTACATTAAATAAGAGAGAATATTAACAAACTGGGAGAAGGGGCTAGGTTGTTATCATAAACAGATCTTCTATGGTGCTGATTATGTTCTATTTCTCAAAATCTTTAAGTTAAAAAATTTTCAAATTTATATCTAAATAGTTAGATAGATAGATAGATAGATGATAGATTGACAGATATCCCAGAAGCTGCAATGCTAGGCTAAGACCAGGCTTTAAAGGGCTTTTCTATATTCTACTAAATACTTTAAACCATTCATTATATTATAGCTCAGAGTTCGAATCTCCATTTGTTTCCTCTGTTTTCTAATATTTATCTTAAGGTGACCTGATGCAGACTTTTGATGACCTTTGTCTAAATATTTCTATTTTAACAAAGTCCTTTTTAATACTGAGAGACTAAAACTTAGAAAAATACTCTGATTTTTATCTCACTAGAGTGGAAAATATATGGTTACCCATTAACTAATGATATCCATGTCTACATTAGCTCCATGACATTTTTCATTCTTGGGAGCTTTTGGTTAAATGAATTTTTTAAGCTTCCTTTAAATGAAGCTTTAAGCCATCACCACATGAATAAAATTAAAGAACTAAATGAAAACAAGCCAAGTAATAGAGTAATAGAATGTGCAGTGGAAAGAGTACAATTCTGAAATCATAAAGCCTAAATTAGTGTGATGCATCTTTACTAGCCATGTAATCATAAACCAGTTATCTAAATGTGTTAGCCTCAGATTTTTCACCCATGAAATAGTGATGATAATACTTATTATGCAGAGTTGTTGTGTGGATGTGATGAAGCATGGAGCATGAGAGTCTCATATTCCATGCTAAAATGATAGCTATTTTTTACTTATAATAATTCTAATAATAGTAATTAAATTGTTCAAAATGATAATATTCATTTATATTGAGGCATTGTATTGACTATTCATAGACACATTTACCAAAATAAATTTCATTTTACTTTACCCCCTCTGAGGCTATATATTCCTTAATTCAATATGAATCTTATTATGAATAATAATTATCATGATAAATATGCTGATTTTTCTTCTATTTATTTTTAGGAAAGTATCCTTTACTGTTGAACATAAAGAAACTTAAGCAAGTCTGTCTTATTCAAAATTTGCATGCTGCTTTCTTATGAAACTAGATTAGAGTTGTATGAAATAAATTCATGCAGTTAAGACATTTATGTTTGGAAAACTGGGTGGTCAGTTTAGTATTTCAAAAAAAGATTTTAAATTTAAACCTTAAAACTGAGCTCTTTCAGCCTTATTTATAGACCATCCTTCATGCTTCATAAGTATTCCTTCATTGTAAACTAACTAATAGTGTTTGTCACAGTGTATATAACTAAAATGGATTTTGTATTCTATTATTTCAGAGTTAGCTGCAGTATCTACTTCCTTACTTCCTCTTTTGAAAAATAGATTAATTCTACAAAAGGTTATTTCCAGCTTTATTGAAAAATAATTGACATATTATAATTTGTAAATTTAAGAAATGATTTCTTATAACACTGCAAACTTTTAACATTGTGTAAATTTTGTACCATTTGATAAATTGGTATACATCTGCATTGCAATATAATCTACATAAAAATGTTAATACATCTACTATCTCATATAGTTGCCTCTGTTTTTATGCATGTATTGTAAGGAATTTTAAGATCTACTCTCTTAGCAACTTTTATGTATATAGTACAGTAGAGATAAACTTCAGAGGTCTTGTGGGTTTTGTTCCAGACCGCCTCAATAAAGTGATTATTTCAATAAACTAAGTCAAATCATTATTAATATTTTTTGGTTTCCCAGTGCAAATAAAAAATTATGTTTCCCAGTGCATATAAAAAATAAACACTATACTGTACTGTTCAAAAGCATTATGTCTTTAAAGAAAAACAATGTATATACCTTAAGTAAACTAGTTCTGAGTTTTCAGTGGGTCATAAATACTGATCACAGATCACCATAACAAATACAATAATAATGAAAAAACTTGAAATATTGCAAGAATTACCAACATGTGACAGAGAGACACAAAATGAACAAATGGTGTTAGAAAAATGGTGGCAGCAGACCTATTTTATACAAGATTGCTATAAACTTTCAACTTGTAAGAATGTGATATATACAAAATTTAATAAAGGGAAGCACAATTAAAAAAGTATGTATATATTATTAACTATGACCATCATGCTGTACATTAGATCCCCAGAACTTTTTCCTATTATAGTTGCAAGTTTGTACCCTTTGACCACCTTATTCCACCCCAGGTTCACCCCTTGTCAACTCAACTCTAAGTTTCCATTAGTTTGCTTTTTCTTCAGATTCTGTATGTAAGGGATATCGTAATACATAAATTAAAAAATATATAAAATCTTTGAAATATTTCACTTAGTATAATACCTTCAAGATCCATCCATGGTATTGTAAATGGCAGTATTTCTTAATTTTTCATGGTTAAGTAGTATTCCATAGTATATATTTACCATACTTATTTTATTCATTCATCCATTAATGGATACTGAAGTTATTTCCATCTCTTGCTTAGAGTTAATAATTTTATAATGAACATAAGAGTGCAGAGATGTCTTCGAATAGTGACTTCGTTTCCTTTAGCTATATCCCTAGAAGTGGGATTACTGAATCATATGGTAATTTTACTTTTAATAATATGAATAGTCTCCATACTGTTTTCCATACAAATTTATATCCCTATCACAGTGCATAAGTTCCCCATTTTCCCCAATATTTACCAAAATTTGTTAGTTTTAATTTTTTGGTAGTATTATATTCTAATAGGTAGTAATATCTTGCTGTGTTTTTCAGAGGTAAACAAAAACAACAACATAATGACTTTGCCCTGAGTTTTTTACGTTGAGCACTTTTTAATGCTCCTGTTGGTCATTTATATAACTTTTTTGAAAAAAAGTCTATTGAGATCCTTTTGCTTTTTTTTAATTATATATTTTTTTCTTTTTGTATCTGTTAGTTATTAACCTCTTTTCAGATATAAGTTTTGTAAGTATTTTCTTCCATTCTGTGGATTGTGTTTTCATTCCCTCTTTTATTTGGCAATGCAGAAAATTTAGTTTGATGTAATAGCATTTATTTATTTTTGCTTGTGTTTTTGGTCTGGTATCCAAAAAACTATTGGCAAGACCAATGTCACGGAGAATTTTTCCTATGTTTTCCTTTAGGAAATTTAGTTTCATGCATCACATTTAAGTCTTTAATCTATTTCAAGTTAAGATTTATGAGTGATATAAGGTTCCAGTTTCATACTGTTTATGTGACTATTCAGTTTTAAATATCATTTACTGAACAGACTATCTTTACCCATTACATATGTTGGCCCCTGTCAAATATTAGGTGACTGTATGAAAGGATTTATTTCTGGACTCTCAATTCTGTTCTACTTGTTTATTGGTCTGTTTTTATGCCAGTATGCTTTATTGTTTTGAGCATGAGGGCTTTGTAGTATAGTTTCAAATCAAGAGTGTAATTTCGCTTCTTCATTCTTTCTCAGAACTGCTTTGATTATTTGTTGTCTTTTATGGTCTCATATAAATTTTAGGATTCTTTACTTACTTCTGTAAAAACACAATATTGGATTTTTTTAAAGATTATTTATTAATTTATTTGAGAGAGAGAGATGACAAGCAGGCAGAGAGGCAGGCAGAGAGAGAAGAGGTAGCAGCTTCCTGCTGAGCAGAGAGGCTGATGCGGGGCTCGATCCCAGGACCCTGGGATCATGACCTGAGCCGTAGGCAGCAGCTTAACCCACTGAGCCACCCAGGTGCCCCTAACATTGGATTTTTGATAGGAATTGAATTTACAGATGGTTTTCAATAGTATGGACATTTTAACAATGTTAATTCTTACCATTCATAAATATGAGCTATCTTTCCATTTGTGTCTCCTTCAATTTCTTTATCAATGTCATAGATTATGGGGTACAGATCTTTCATAGTCTTAGTTAAATCTTATCCTAAGTATTATATTAGTTTTGATGCTAGTGTGAATTAGATTGTTTTCTTTATTTTTTCAGATAGTTCATCATTAGAGTGTTAAAATGCTCCTGTCTTGTGCTTACTTTGTCAGCACATATACTAAAATTGGAATGATGCAGAGAAGACTAGCGTGATCACTGAGCAAGGATGACATGAAAAACTATTAAAAAAACGAAAAAAAACAAAATTCTTGTCTTCTATATATTGATCTTGTATTTGGCAGCTTTACTAAATTTGTTTATTCAAAAATTTTTATGAAGTTTTTAGGATTTTTTTACATGTAAGTTCATGTTATCCAAAAAAAGAAAATTTTACTTCTTCCTTTTTTTTTTTATTTGGAGTCTCTTATTTCTTTGTGTTCCTTGTTTCTCTGGCTAGGACATCCAGTACTATGTCAAATTAGAGTAGTGAAAGTGGACACACTTGTCTTTTTTCTGATCTTTAAGGGGAAAACTTTCAAACTTTTTTGATTGAATATGAGATTAGCTCTGGGCTTGCAATATGTGTTTTTTCTTTAATGGATTTTTTAAATTATTTTTTTAAAATTTTTTATAAACATATAATGTGTTTTTATCCCTAGGGGTACAGGTCTGTGAATCACCAGGTTTACACATTTCACAGCACTCACCATCACTCACTATAGCACCTGCCCTCCCCAATGTCCATATCCCCACCATCCTCTCCCAACACACCTCCCCCCAGCAACCCTCAGTCTGTTTTGTGAGATTCAGTCTTTTATGGTTTGTCTCCCTCCCAATCCCATCTTCTTTTATTTTTCTTTTCGTACTCCCGAAACCGCCTATGTTGCATCTCTACTTCATCATATCAGGGGAGATCATAGGATAGTTGTCTTTCTCAGATTGATTTATTTCGCCAAGCATAATACCCTCTAGTTCCATCCACGTCATCACAAATAGCCGGATTTCATTTCTTTTGATGGCTGCATAGTATCCCATTGTACATATATACCACATCTTATTTATTGATTCATCTGTTGAAGGACATTTAGGTTCTTTCTATAGTTTAACTATTGTGGACATTGCTGCTATAAACATTTGGGTGCATGTGCCCCTTCAGAATGCCACGTTTGTATCTTTAAGGTATATACCCAGTACTGCAATCACTGGGTCATAAACTAGTTCTATTTTCAGCTTTTTGAGGCAACTCCACGCTGTTTTGGAGTGAACCGCACTTCACTGCTGCTTCCTCAGCAAGGGTTCGTTTGCTTCAGGGATGAAGAGCTGCGGGAGTGCTGGCGCCTCTTGGGCCTTGCTTTCTTGAGCTCCAAGATCGCACCCGGGGTTCACCTCCTAAGCCGAACTAAGCAGACACAGTCACAGCCCTGCAGCAGCTTGCGTGGCCTAGCATGGCACTCTATGCCTATTACCATCTCCTGGTGTAGGTAAGGCTTTGCCTTTTGCTCCGGCGCTCAGGCAGACTCGGGGGCTAGGCCAGTGCCTTCAGCACAGGAGAGAGGAGGCGATAGGATCCCTGCACACGGCCCGTGCACTTGGATGGGGAACTGTGGGGGACAGTCTCCACTCCTTCCCCGGCACACCCCTTGCCACCCACATCGCTGCCACATCTTGGTGGAAGACGGCATCTGACTGCCCGTTTCTCCATGGGGTTGTTTCTGCGAGTTTCGGTTATCTCACCTGGTGGCAAGCCCAAGTCTGCCCTTGGGACAGGTGCCAAGGAGATGCTGTCCCCTTGGGTCCAGAGGCACAAGACAGGCCTGCCTTCTGCCCAGTCTCCTTCCTCAGAGTGGAGCTCATGCCTCTGCCCTAGTCGTCCCCTCATGTCTCCTTAGCATCCAGGCTTCCATCTCTCCGCACAGGAAGCGGGTGAAACTTGTCTTGCCACCGGCCTGCTGTTCGTGCCATGGCAGGCTATCCTGCTTCCCGAGCATTTGCCGACCCCAAGGCCTAGGGCTCCTTCTCTTCTCCGGGGGCTTCATGCTGCGCCTTCACCACACTTGATCCTGGGGAGCGCGGTGACAGATATGTGCAACCACACTTCTCTCTCAGGCAGAAGGGATGCTAGGGCAAAGAGTATTTTGCTCCATTCAGGTATCTTCCCCTGTGCTGCGGAGACTAGCTCAGGCATTCAGCTGCTGCATCCCACACATTCGATTCTGATTTCCCAACGAATGCTGTGCTTCCCAGAGGAGGTGCCCGGACAAAGAGGCTAACGCTGTATGCGGGTTTCTCCCACCGAGTGACTGGGCACAGGCAAGCAGCAGAAGAGCCCGCAGAACCGACTACTGATTTCTCAGCCAATGCTGTGCTTTCACAGAGGCTTTGGCTTGAAGCGAACAGCACTTCACCGCTGCTTCCTCAGCAAGGCTTCAGTCGCATCAGGGAAGAAGTGCTGCCAGAGAGCTGGTGCCTCTTGGGGCCTTGCTATCCCGGGCTCCAAGTTCACAACCTGGGTTCATTCTTCCAAGCTGAAATAAGCAGACACAACCTCGACACTGAGCAGCGTGGGTGGCCTAGGATGGCACTCTGCTCACAATGCCATCTCTCAGCATAGGCACGGCCGTCCCTTTTGCTCTGGCGTTCAGGTGGACAGGGGACTAGGCCAGTGCCTTCTCCATCCTTGAGGAGACGTGAGAGGATCACTGCACACCACCCATGCCCTGGAATGGGGTGTAATCGGTAACTGTCCCTGTTTCCCCGGGGCACCCCCTGCCTCCGCCAATGCTGCCACATCCTGGAGGAAGACGGCATCTGATTGCCCGTTCCTCCAGGAGGTGTTTCTGCGAGTTCACGGCCAGAAGCTTGGTGGCAAGCCCACGTCTGCCCTCTGGACAGGTGGCCAAGGAGATGCTTTCCACTTGGGACCAGAGGCACAGGAAAGGCCTTCCTTCTGCCCAGACTCCTTCCTCAGATTGGAGCACGTTCCCCGGCCCAATCGCCCCCTCAAGTCTCCTTAGCAGCCAGGCTTCACCTCTCTGCACAGGGAGTGGGTGACACTTGCCTTGCCACCGGCCCGCTGTTCCTGCCAGGGCCAGCTCTCTAGCTTCGCGACCATTTCCCGACCACAAGGCCAACGGCTCCTTCTCTTCTCCTGTGCAGCTTGCTGCACTTTCCCCAGACAGGCTCCTGGGGAGCCCAGTGACAGACATGTCCCCTTCCTTAAGGCTCTTTCCACAGGCGCAACCACGGTTCTCTCTCAGGCAGTGGGGATGCCCAGGCAAAGAGGATTTCGCTCCATGCGGGTTTATTACACCGTGCTGTTGGGTCTTGCTCAGGCAAGCAGCAGCAGCATCCCACAGACCCGACTCTCATTTCCCAAAGAATGCTGTGCTTTCCCAGAGGAGATGCCCAGGCAAAGACCCTTTCGCTGTATGAGGGTTTCTCCCGCCGTGCTGCGAATACTAGGCTAAGGCAAGCAGCAACAGCAGCCCACAAAAACTCTGATTTCCCAGCGACTGCTATGCTTTCACAGAGGTTTTCAGCTTGGCACGAACGGCACTTCGCTGCTGCTTCCTCAGCAAGGCTTTGGGTGTTCGCTCTGTCGCATCAGGGAAGAAGAGCTGCAGGAGAGCTGGTCCCTCTTGGGCCTTGCTTTCCCGGGCTCTATGTTGGCACCCTGGGTTCACCCTGCCAGTCCGAACTAAGCAGACACAGCCACAACGCTGCAGCAGCGTGCGTGGCCTAGGATGGCACTCAATGCACACTACATTCTCCCAGTGTAGGCAACACTTGGCCTTTTGCACAGGCCCTCAGGCGGACTCGCGGTTAAGGCCAGTGCCTTCCCCACAGGAGAGGAGAAGTGACAGGATCCCTGAACACCGCCCGATCACTGGAATGGGGAGCTTTGGGAGATTGTCCCCACTCCTTCCCCGGCAAACCCCCTGCCACCGAAAACGCTGTCACATCTTTGAGGAAGATGGCATCTGACTGCCCGTTTCTCGAGGGAGCTATTTCTGCGAGTTCCGGGTATGGCGCCTGGTAGCTAGCCCAAGTCGGCCCTACAGACAGGTGGTCAAGGAGATGCTGTCCCCTTGGGACCAGAGGCACAGGACTGGACTGCCTTCTGCCCAGACTCCTTCCTCAGAGTGGAGCATGCATCTCTGCCCTAGTCATCCCCTCATGTCTCCTTAGGAACCAGGCTTTGTCTCTCTGCACAGGGAGCGGGTGACACTTGTCTTGCCACCGGCCTGCTGTTCCTGCCATGGCAGGCTATTCTGCTTCCCGACCTTTCCCGACCACAAGGCCAACGTATCCTTCTCTTCTCCTGGGGTGGCGTGCTGCACCTTCCCCAGACGTGCTCTTGGGGAGTGCAGTGACACACGTGTGCAACCACGCTTCTCTCTCAGATCTCAAATACCCAACATAACCCTACACCTAAAGGAGATGGAGAAAGAACAACAAAGAAAGCCTAACCCAGCAGAAGAGGAATAATAAAGATCAGAGCAGAAATCAATGAAATAGAAACAAATAAACAAACAAATAAAAACCACAAAAAACCAACAACAACAACAAAAAACAATAGAACAAATCAACGAAACTAGGAGCTGGTTCTTTGAAAGAATTAATAAGATTGATAAAACCCTTTCCAGACTTATCAAAAAGAAAAGAGAAAGAACCCAAATAAATAAATTAATAAATGAAAGAGGAGAGATCACAACCAACACCAAAGAAATACTAACAATTATAAGAACATACTATGAGCAACTCTACGCCAACAAATTCAACAATCTGGAAGAAATGGATACATTCCTAGAGACATATAAACTACCACAACTGAACCAGGAAGAAATAGGAAACCTGAACAGACCCATAACCAGTACGGAGATTGATACAGTCATCAAAAATCTCCAAACAAACAAAAGCCCCGGGCCAGATGGCTTCCCAGGGAAATTCTACCAAACATTTAAAGAAGAATTAATTCTTATTCTCATGATACTGTTTCAAAAAATAGAAATGGAAGGAAAACTTCCAAACTCATTTTATGAGGCCAGCATCACATTGATCCCAAAACCAGACAAGGATCCCATCAAAAAAGAGAACAGCAAACCAATATCCTTGATGAACACAGATGCGAAAATTCTCACCAAAATACTAGCCAATAGGATTCAACAGTGCATTAAAAGGATTATTCACCACGACCAAGTGGGATTTATTCCAGGGCTACAAGGTTGGTTCAACATATGCATATCAATCAATGTGATACAACGCATTAATAAAAGAAAGAACAAGAACCACATGATACTCTCCATAGATGCTGAAAAAGCATTTGGCAAAGTGCAGTGTCCCTTCCTGATTAAAACTCTTCAAAGTGTAGGGATAGAGGGCACATATTATCAATATTATCAAAGCCATCTATGAAAAACCCACTGCAAATATCATTCTCAATGGAGAAAAATGGAATACTTTTCCGCTGAGGTCAGGAACACGGCAGGGATGTCCGTTATCACCACTGCTATTCAACATCGTACTAGAAGTCCTAGCCTCAGCAATCAGACAACAAAAAGAAATTAAGGGCATCCAAATTTTGCCAAATTGGCAAAAGAGAAGTCAAACTATCCCTGCTTGCAGAGGATATGACACTGTATGTGGAAAACTTAAAGGACTCCACTCCAAATCTGCTATAACTTGTATAGGAATTCTAAAAAGTGTCAGAATATAAAATCAATGCACAGAAATTGGTTGAATTTTTTTAAAACCAACAAGACTGAAGAAATAGAAATTAAGGAGTGAATCCCATTTAAAATTGCACTCAAAACCCTAAGATACCTAGGAATAAACCTAACCAAAGAGACAAAGAATCTATACTCAGAAAACTCCAAAGTGAGTACTCATGAAAGAAATTGAAGAAGACACAAAGAAATGGAAAAATGTTCCATGCTCCCATATTGGAAGAACAAATATTGTGAAAATGTCTATGCTACCTAAAGCAATCTACACATTTAATGCAAACCCTATCAAAATCTCGTCCATTTTTTTCAAAGAAATGGGACAAATCATCCTAAAATATATATGGAACCAGAAAATACCTCGAATAGACAGAGGAATATTGAAAGAGAAAGCCAAAGTTGTTGGCATCACAATTCCAGACTTCAAGCTCTATTACAAAGTTGTCATCATCAAGATGGTAGGGAACATCCCCAAAACAGACATAGATCAATGGAACAGAATAGAGAGCCCAGAAATAGACCCTCCACTCTATGGTCAACTAATCGTCAACAAAGCAGGAAGGAATGTCCTATGGAAAAGACACAGCCTCTTCAACAAATGGTGTTGGAAAAATTGAACAGCCACATGCAGAAAAATGAAGTTGGACCATTTCCTTACACCATACATGAAAATAGACTGTAAATGGATGAAAAAGCATAATGTGAGAAAGGAATCCATCAAAATCCTTGAGGAGAGAACAGGCAGCAAACTCTTTGACCTCACCAGCAGCAACTTCTTCACAGGAACATCACCAAAGGCAAGGGAAGCAAAGGCAAGAATGAACTCTTGGGATTTCATCAGATCAAAAAGCTTTTGCCCAGCAAAGGAAACAGTTAACAAAGCCAAAAGATGACTGTCAGAAGTTATCTGGGAGAAGATATTTGCAAATGACATACCAGATAAAGGGCCAGTATCTATCCAAAATCTATAAAGAGCTTATCAAACTCAACACCCTAAGAACAAATAATCGAATGAAGAAATGGACAGAGGACATGTATTCTTTCTGCAAAGAATACATCCAAATGGCCAACAGACACATGAAAAAATGCTCCACATCACTCGGGATCAGGGAAATACAAATCAAAACCAGAATGAGATACCACCTCACACCTTTCAGAATGGCTAAAATGAACAAGACAGTCAATGACAGATGCTGGCGAGGATGTGGAGAAAGGGCAACCCTCCTACACTGTACGTGGGAATGCAAGCTGGTGCAACCACTCTGGAAAACAGCGTGGAGGTGCCTCAAAAAGCTGAAAATAGAACTAGTTTATGACCCAGTGATTGCAGTACTGAGTATATACCCTAAAGATACAAACGTGGCATTCTGAAGGGGCACATGCACCCAAATGTTTATAGCTGCAATGTCCACAATAGTTAAACTATGGAAAGAACCTAAATGTCCTTCAATAGATGAATTAATAAATAAGATGTGGTATATATGTACAATGGGATACTATGCAGCCATCAAAAGAAATGAAATCCTGCTATTTGTGATGACGTGGATGGAACTAGAGGGTATTATGCTTGGCGAAATAAATCAATCTGAGAAAGACAGCTATCCTATGATCTCCCTGATATGATGAAGTGGAGATTCAACATAGGCGGTTTCGGGCAAACGAAAAGAAAAATAAAAGAAGATGGGATTGGGAGGGAGACAAACCATAAAAGACTGAATCTCACAAAACAGACTGAGGGTTGCTGGGGGGAGGTGTGTTGGGAGAGGATGGTGGGGGTATGGACATTGGGGAGGGCAGGTGCTATGGTGAGTGATGGTGAGTGCTGTGAAATGTGTAAACCTGGTGATTCACAGACCTATACCCCTAGGGATAAAAACACATTATATGTTTATAAAAAATTTAAAAAAAATAATTTAAAAATTCCATTAAAGAAAAAACACATATTGCAAGCCCAGAGCTAATCTCATATTCAATCAAAAAAGTTTGAAAGTTTTCCCCTTAAAGATCAGAAAAAAGACCAGTGTGTCCACTTTCACTACTCTCATTTGACATAATACTGGATGTCCTAGCCAGAGAAACAAGGAACACAAAGAAATAAGAGACTCCAAATAAAAAAAAAGGAAGAAGTAAAATTTTCTTTTTTTGGATAACATGAACTTACATGTAAAAAATTCCTAAAAACTTCATAAAAATTTTTGAATAAACAAATTTAGTAAAGCTGCCAAATACAAGATCAATATATAGAAGACAAGAATTTTGTTTTTTTTCGTTTTTTTAATAGTTTTTCATGTCATCCTTGCTCAGTGATCACGCTAATCTTCTCTGCATCATTCCAATTTTAGTATATGTGCTGACAAAGTAAGCACAAGACAGGAGCATTTTAACACTCTAATGATGAACTATCTGAAAAAATAAACAATCTAATTCACACTAGCATCAAAACTAATATAATACTTAGGATAAGATTTAACTAAGACTATGAAAGATCTGTACCCCATAATCTATGACATTGATAAAGAAATTGAAGGAGACACAAATGGAAAGATAGCTCATATTTATGAATGGTAAGAATTAACATTGTTAAAATGTCCATACTACCGAAAACCATCTGTAAATTCAATTCCTATCATAAATCCGATGTTAGGGGCACCTGGGTGGCTCAGTGGGTTAAGCTGCTGCCTACGGCTCAGGTCATGATCCCAGGGTCCTGGGATCGAGCCCCGCATCAGCCTCTCTGCTCAGCAGGAAGCTGCTACCTCTTCTCTCTCTGCCTGCCTCTCTGCCTGCTTGTCATCTCTCTCTCTCAAATAAATTAATAAATAATCTTTAAAAAAAATCCAATATTGTGTTTTTACAGAAGTAAGTAAAGAATCCTAAAATTTATATGAGACCATAAAAGACAACAAATAATCAAAGCAGTTCTGAGAAAGAATGAAGAAGCGAAATTACACTCTTGATTTGAAACTATACTACAAAGCCCTCATGCTCAAAACAATAAAGCATACTGGCATAAAAACAGACCAATAAACAAGTAGAACAGAATTGAGAGTCCAGAAATAAATCCTTTCATACAGTCACCTAATATTTGACAGGGGCCAACATATGTAATGGGTAAAGATAGTCTGTTCAGTAAATGATATTTAAAACTGAATAGTCACATAAACAGTATGAAACTGGAACCTTATATCACTCATAAATCTTAACTTGAAATAGATTAAAGACTTAAATGTGATGCATGAAACTAAATTTCCTAAAGGAAAACATAGGAAAAATTCTCCGTGACATTGGTCTTGCCAATAGTTTTTTGGATACCAGACCAAAAACACAAGCAAAAATAAATAAATGCTATTACATCAAACAAAATTTTCTGCATTGCCAAATAAAAGAGGGAATGAAAACACAATCCACAGAATGGAAGAAAATACTTACAAAACTTATATCTGAAAAGAGGTTAATAACTAACAGATACAAAAAGAAAAAAATATATAATTAAAAAAATAGCAAAAGGATCTCAATAGACTTTTTTTTCAAAAAAGTTATATAAATGACCAACAGGAGCATTAAAAAGTGCTCAACGTAAGAAACTCAGGGCAAAGTCATTATGTTGTTGTTTTTGTTTACCTCTGAAAAACACAGCAAGATATTACTACCTATTAGAATATAATACTACCAAAAAATTAAAACTAACAAATTTTGGTAAATATTGGGGAAAATGGGGAACTTATGCACTGTGATAGGGATATAAATTTGTATGGAAAACAGTATGGAGACTATTCATATTATTAAAAGTAAAATTACCATATGATTCAGTAATCCCACTTCTAGGGATATAGCTAAAGGAAACGAAGTCACTATTCGAAGACATCTCTGCACTCTTATGTTCATTATAAAATTATTAACTCTAAGCAAGAGATGGAAATAACTTCAGTATCCATTAATGGATGAATGAATAAAATAAGTATGGTAAATATATACTATGGAATACTACTTAACCATGAAAAATTAAGAAATACTGCCATTTACAATACCATGGATGGATCTTGAAGGTATTATACTAAGTGAAATATTTCAAAGATTTTATATATTTTTTAATTTATGTATTACGATATCCCTTACATACAGAATCTGAAGAAAAAGCAAACTAATGGAAACTTAGAGTTGAGTTGACAAGGGGTGAACCTGGGGTGGAATAAGGTGGTCAAAGGGTACAAACTTGCAACTATAATAGGAAAAAGTTCTGGGGATCTAATGTACAGCATGATGGTCATAGTTAATAATATATACATACTTTTTTAATTGTGCTTCCCTTTATTAAATTTTGCATATATCACATTCTTACAAGTTGAAAGTTTATAGCAATCTTGTATAAAATAGGTCTGCTGCCACCATTTTTCTAACACCATTTGTTCATTTTGTGTCTCTCTGTCACATGTTGGTAATTCTTGCAATATTTCAAGTTTTTTCATTATTATTGTATTTGTTATGGTGATCTGTGATCAGTATTTATGACCCACTGAAAACTCAGAACTAGTTTACTTAAGGTATATACATTGTTTTTCTTTAAAGACATAATGCTTTTGAACAGTACAGTATAGTGTTTATTTTTTATATGCACTGGGAAACATAATTTTTTATTTGCACTGGGAAACCAAAAAATAATAATAATGATTTGACTTAGTTTATTGAAATAATCACTTTATTGAGGCGGTCTGGAACAAAACCCACAAGACCTCTGAAGTTTATCTCTACTGTACTATATACATAAAAGTTGCTAAGAGAGTAGATCTTAAAATTCCTTACAATACATGCATAAAAACAGAGGCAACTATATGAGATAGTAGATGTATTAACATTTTTATGTAGATTATATTGCAATGCAGATGTATACCAATTTATCAAATGGTACAAAATTTATACAATGTTAAAAGTTTGCAATGTTATAAGAAATCATTTCTTAAATTTACAAATTATAATATGTCAATTATTTTTCAATAAAGCTGGAAATAACCTTTTGTAGAATTAATCTATTTTTCAAAAGAGGAAGTAAGGAAGTAGAAACTGCAACTAACTCTGAAATAATAGAATACAAAATCCATTTTAGTTATATACACTGTGACAAACACTATTAGTTAGTTTACAATGAAGGAATACTTATGAAGCATGAAGGATGGTCTATAAATAAGGCTGAAAGAGCTCAGTTTTAAGGTTTAAATTTAAAATCTTCTTTTGAAATACTAAACTGACCACCCAGTTTTCCAAACATAAATGTCTTAACTGCATGAATTTATTTCATACAACTCTAATCTAGTTTCATAAGAAAGCAGCATGCAAATTTTGAATAAGACAGACTTGCTTAAGTTTCTTTATGTTCAACAGTAAAGGATACTTTCCTAAAAATAAATAGAAGAAAAATCAGCATATTTATCATGATAATTATTATTCATAATAAGATTCATATTGAATTAAGGAATATATAGCCTCAGAGGGGGTAAAGTAAAATGAAATTTATTTTGGTAAATGTGTCTATGAATAGTCAATACAATGCCTCAATATAAATGAATATTATCATTTTGAACAATTTACTATTATTAGAATTATTATAAGTAAAAAATAGCTATCATTTTAGCATGGAATATGAGACTCTCATGCTCCATGCTTCATTACATCCACACAACAATTCTGCATAATAAGTATTATCATCACCATTTCATGGGTGAAAAATCTGAGGCTAACACATTTAGATAACTGGTTTATGATTACATGGCTAGTAAAGATGCATCACACTAATTTAGGCTTTATGATTTCAGAATTGTACTCTTTCCACTGCACATTCTATTACTCTATTACTTGGCTTGTTTTCATTTAGTTCTTTAATTTTATTCATGTGGTGATGGCTTAAAGCTTCATTTAAAGGAAGCTTAAAAAAATTCATTTAACCAAAAGCTCCCAAGAATGAAAAATGTCATGGAGCTAATGTAGACATGGATATCATTAGTTAATGGGTAACCATATATTTTCCACTCTAGTGAGATAAAAATCAGAGTGTTTTTCTAAGTTTTAGTCTCTGAGTATTAAAAAGGACTTTGTTAAAATAGAAATATTTAGACAAAGGTCATCAAAAGTCTGCATCAGGTCACCTTAAGATAAATATTAGAAAACAGAGGAAACAAATGGAGATTCGAACTCTGAGCTATAATATAATGAATGGTTTAAAGTATTTAGTAGAATATAGAAAAGCCCTTTAAAGCCTGGTCTTAGCCTAGCATTGCAGCTTCTGGGATATCTGTCAATCTATCATCTATCTATCTATCTATTTAGATATAAATTTGAAAATTTTTTAACTTAAAGATTTTGAGAAATAGAACATAATCAGCATCGTAGAAGATCTGTTTATGATAACAACCTAGCCCCTTCTCCCAGTTTGTTAATATTCTCTCTTATTTAATGTAACATTGTGCAAATAGACCACTGCTGATCTGCCGTTATGAATGAAATAACTATAATCATCTGTTTTCATATCCTGGTGAAAATATTCATTTAATTCAATGTTGTATTTCCAGGAATGGACCAAATTTTTTTTTTAATTTTTAAGTTTTCTAAATATTGTCCAACCTATCTCAAATGTTTTTATTATGGGCACTGTCATTCTTTCACATTCTTGCAAGACATTTTTACTGTTTCCCAATATGGTAAGTGTGTAATAGTATGCCATTCTAGGTTTTAATTTATTTTTAATTTAATTTAATTTAATTCCAGATTCATAATAAAGATAAACAGTTTTTACCTATGAGTGGCCATTTGGATTACCCTTTCTGTAAAGTACATGCTCCAATCTTTTGATATCTTAACATTGTGTCATACTGACTTCTTTAATAATAGATTTCCTGAATGAACTTTTAGCTGTGTAGGTCTTCTCTATTTTATTTTGAACTTGTTTTCATTTCAAAAACTTTATATTTATTTTCATAATCTGCTTTTATTTTGCTTTGTCTATTATCTATCTATTTATTTATTTATTTATTTGCAAGCAAGAGAGAGCGAGCGAGTGAGAGCGCAGGGAGGGATAAAAAAAGAAGGGAAAAGAATCTTAAGCAGGCTCCAGGCTCAGCACAGAGCCCAACTCTGGGCTCTATTTCACAAGCCTGACATCATGACCTGAGCCAAAATGAAAGAAATAAAATGAAATTAAGGTGTTAAAAAAAGGAAAAAGAATTGGAGGTTTAATTAAGTGAGCCACCCAGGCACCCCTGTGGTATCTTAAATTGGCTGTCATATCTTTAAAGTTCTAGAGTATCCATTTGGTTCACTTATAAAATCTTTCTCAATATCATTTTTTAGTTTCAGTGTTTTGTTCAATTTGCTTCCCCTCTCATTTCTTTGAGCAGAGTACTCAAGCCATTTTACAATCTTTATTGATCATTTTAATATCATACTTAATCCCATTTTGTCTATCAAATCTTGTTAATGGTTTTTCTTTGTGTGCTTTGTTACATTTTGGTATGTTCAAGACATTATATTTGAAACTCTTATTGAGTAGGAATAATTAAGAGCTATAATAATGGTATGGTCCTCCTTGGCAGGATTTTCTCTTATATCTGAGACTTTACAAGACAATCATACTCCAAATTCAGTGGTTGACTTTCTCAGTTTACACAGAAGGCAAGGTAGGCTCTAGTCTTATTTCTGCTTCTCCTTGTGCTTTGGGGATCTCAACTTAAATTTGGGTTGTACCAAAGTCCTCAAATTTGATTGCTGCTGGATTTTGAATTTTTTTTCTCTAGTATCAAGTGTCTATTAAAAACACAGCTCAGTGTGTTTTAGCAGTTTCTAATGCTCTCATAGCTAAAATGGCTTCAGGGCATATATCTCTAGGCTCTCATTGTGTTTCGTATTGGCCCAGTAATCCCTCACTTATTTTTATAATCATTCTGATATTTTTAACTTTAAAAGCTATTTTGTCTGGATTTTTAAGTTTTCTTAAGTAGGAGTTTTTAGATCACCATTACTAGAAGCAACAACAAATATACATGAAAATATCTGCAGTAGTTTATCACATCTTTATGGCTTTGAACTTCCATAAGCCGAGGCATCCTTCTCTAATCACTTAGGCAAACTCCAAATTACCCTTTAAAACAACACAAGAATTGCTTCATTTAAGAACATGTTCAGGGATGACTCTTGCCCACTGTCCTTACCAACATTCCCACACACTCTTTGCTACCCACACCTTGTTTATGAACTTTCATTAGGTATATCAGCGGACCAGAATTTTGCTCTATTGTATTTTTGTCCTTTAGAGCTTTAATTAAATATGAATTCCATAGAAAGTCTGTCCCTTTTCTTTCAAACCTGGGTTAGTTATTTCTTCTCATTCTTTGTCAGAAGTACTTTATTAGAGAAATGTATGGCTCTATTGTGAATTTGGAGCCTTTACAGTTTTTTGACTGGAAAAATCACCCATCCCTGAGATTTTTACGCAGCTTCCTGGCTGATATTATTCGGAAATCTGTTCAAAACAGACTTTTTCAGGGAGGCCCTTTCGGACCACTCAGTTACAAAACCTCTTCTCAATCACTGCTCTTATTAAAATGTGCTTATTTAGTTCAAATATGCATCACTATTAAAGAAAAACCAGTACGATTTTTTTCTTTTTAAAGTTGGCTTACCTATTATCTATCTCTCCCATTAAAATGATTCCTCTGGGCTGGGGTTTTGTTGTGCTCATCTTGGGCCAGACTCAATAAATTGTCTCTGAATGATTGAATTGTTTGACTCCCTTGCTAGATTCTCAACTTCATGAGGCCAAGGATTGTTCTATTCAGTCCTTTATCTGTTATATTGCAGTCACTTATGTGACTAATGGGAAAAATCACAGAAAGAAAGAGTTAAAACTACAGAAAAACCCCGTAGGTTCAATAACACAAAGCTTTCTAAAATTATTTAGCCCAGGAATTGAATACTGGCTGCACTTTTGATTTTTTTTAAATGGTATTGAATTTAATTTAAATGGAAATACTTGAATGGTAGAATAATAAAAAAAATTATTAAAGCAACTTGCTCCTTTAAGTAAGAATTATATAGGGCATCTCTTCTAGAAGCAAAATTTTCAAATGTCAAACATCTGAAAGCATAGAAGGAGAAGTAAGAGTGTGAATTGTACTTCAATGCTCTTTTCTTTATATTCAGCAAACAGCTTCATTCACACCTTTCCAATTTTTTCAACTCTTTTGACAAAGCCTTCAGAGGAGTTACTGCTGATGACAACCATCACAGCCTAACAGGAGAAATTTTATGAAGAAAAGTAATAGCGTGTTTTTCCCAAATTGTCAAGGATATGGTGAAGCTCTGTCGGATTCAAAGGAGGAATGTGCAATTCCATGCTATATATCATAATAACTTATTTTAATAGTGGCTTTGCAATTTTTAAGATATATCCATTTACTGAAAGCACTATCAAATAAACAAAAGCAAACAAATTAACAGGGGTTCGAGACAGGAATTATCTAATCTAAAAATAGCACATGTTCACAGAATACACAACACATATCCCAAGTACTACTATAGGTTTCAAGTAATAGTCAAAACAATAGTAAACATGATTCAGACCCTACCAGACAAATCATAAATGGGATCTTAACTGTAAATCCTTATCTTTAGATCAAAGCGGGTAATTGGGTGCTGAAGATCCATTATAGAACTAATATGTTATAGAACTCCTCTGAAATGAGTCATTTATTCCATCACTTTTCCTGCACAGCTGCTGACCCATGTTTTGGTTCCTGGAAATAGCTGCTACCCTGTCATACTTCTTTAAAGCACATATATTGATAACTCTACTCACTCCTCCATTCCTCTGTGACTGTCACTGTGTTAAAATGTGGAGTCAGCTGACTCACTTGTGGTGGTAATAAAGTAGATGAGTTTGCAAAGTATTTTGTTATTTCTAAAAATGCAAAAACCAAATTACATTGAAATCATAAGCGGTGTTTCAGGGAGAGCTGTAGGATGTGGTTTCTTGTGTAATCCACAGAGATTAGCTCCAACACATATTTAAACTCTCCTCTAGGAGCAACCTTAGTGGTAAAGCAAGAAGATAAACAGATGTATACACACCCTGGCACAAAAGTATCACTTATGTTTGGCTTCCTAGTCTCCTCGTGTTACTTATTTATCTTAACGTCTCTCTGAAATCAGGGAACACAGAATCTCAATCAGTTGATATTTTTCTACTGAATTACCCAATAGTCTGATCATACCCCTAAGACTTTTTAAAATTATTTCACTCATAATCCCAAATCTGCTTTGCCTCCTCAGCTCAGTACACTGTAATTTGATTTCAAAATGAGGACGGTTGTCAGTAATGCCACTTTCATTAATCTATTTTACAATTCCATGTACTTAGAACTATGAAGATATGTTAATAACATCCATTCCAAAAAGCCACCCTACATTTATTATCATGAAACAAGACCTCAAGAAAGAGAATTCAAAATCATCCATGTATTTGCAATTTATTGCAATAAAGCCTTTATCAATAGACTTCCCTGTGCACATGGTGGTCAAATTGCTGGTGAAAACCAGCCAGATCTATTACAAGCTTTCTCATGGCTTCTAGGTAACCCAAGTGAGCCTTTATTGATACTGGGAAGGGATAAAGCAGGGAAGGGATAAACAGTGATGTAAGAATTTGCTGGACAAAAGTAATGACTCTCATTACAGAGTGAGTATTTTAAAGCAAAAGAGCCTGTTGGGAATATTGTTTTATAAAATAGTGGTTTTTTATTAACTTTTTAAAATTCAATTAGTTATCATATAGTGTACCATTAGTTTCAAATGTAGATTTCAGTTATTCATCCATAGCATATAATAGCTAATGCTCAGTACTTACTGTTATAGCTTCTTGAAAGCAGAATTTTAACCCACTGAGCCACCCAGGCGCCCTTGAAAGCAGAAATTTAGATCATATTTTCTGATTACTTCCATGAAGTACAACACTTTCCTGCTAGCAACCTTCAAAACATACTGTTTGTTAGAGGAAATTCTTTCATAATAAATAAATAGGAATTTATTTAAATTTATAAATATATAAAATAAATAGGAATTTATTTAAATTTATTTAAATATTGCACACTGTTTCATTGTTCATAAATAAGGTGATGATATATAGCCATTAGTTGGTAGCACTGATATATCACTTTCTTTTTACTTCTCAGTGCATTCTCTTTACACAAAATAGATATATATTTTAAAAGAATCTGAATCTGTGGCAAACTTTTAAAAACCCTATAAAGTTTATCATTTTAAGTAATCTCAATTATCTTCCTCAATTGTGATAGTATATCCTTCTATCTAGGCCAGATATTGTATGAGGGATTTGAAGAGACATACTTTTCTAAATTTCACTTTTCTCATCTGCAAAATGCTGATCATGATCCTACAATAAAATACACTTACAATTTTTTGATGAAAATTTATTTATTTATTTTAAGATTTTATTTCTTTATCAGAGAGAGTGGGCGAGAGAGCAAGCACAGGCAGACAGAATGGCAGGCAGAGGCAGAGGGAGAAGCAGGCTCCCGGCCGAGCAAGGAGCCCAATGTGGGACTCGATCTCAGGATGCTGGGATCATGACCTGAGCCAAAGGCAGCTGCTTAACCAACTGAGCCGCCCAGGTGTCCCTTTTGATGAAAATTTAATCTGTATAAACAATATATTTGCTGTATGCGTGGTTTATGGAAAACATCTTATTTAATTATAAGCAACAACAGTATTAGAAATTAAGTAAATGTGTCTATAATATTTAAAGTTTTAACACATAATTCCAGTACTTCGCCTTATTTTCTCAAATCCCTTTACCACTTTCACTGACAGAGTCAAAAGTACTTTTTCTACTAGTAGCCAGCTCTTTGTCTTTTGTCAGAAAGATGCCCTTGTGAATTATTTATAATAGAGATATTAGCAATAATAATAATAATAATAATAATAAATAGCAATGAAAATTTAAAAAAAGTTTTCTTAACTAATTAAGGTTCTTAGACATCAATTAGAGGAACCACCTCTGGCAAGCAAATTAATCTGCAAGACATTCCCAGAATTAACAAGTCAGTCAGATACAGGGTTGTCCGTAGACTGAAAGGTGAAGCAAAAGGACTAGGTTTGGAAAATAGGTAAGGACAGTGAAAAAAATGATCAAATTTTTGGGCAAAATAAATTCTTAGGTGTCCTTTCAATGGAGTCCTGGGCATTATGTAGCAGAAACTCTGGAGATTATCTCAATCCATTGGAGTCACCCTGTTTACTAGCTTGCTATTGACAAAGTTATTTACAAACTGTAGAGCAAGAGGTTATAATGTAGAAAACTGATGGTAATGCACAAGATTCTTGTTAACAATAATGCAAGTTAGTGATATTTCATTAGAAAACATAAATTCTATAACCCAAATGATGGGCCCAGAGCACTTCTGCTGCACAACTCTGCTTATATCCCAAATAACCATGTGAACTAGTTTTAATATCTGCTTCTTATTAATTTTTGAATAAAAATTCTTGACACAAGTATTTTATAATTGTGTGATAATCATGCATTTAATTTCTTGGAGAACAAAACACACTTTAACGTAACTATGTTCGTTCACAGAACCAGCCTTGATAACACACTTCTATATGTTAGAAATGATATAAGAAATGTAGAATATTGGGCACTCGTTTGGTATTCTTTGCCATGTTTTGCACTATCTAAAAAGAGATCAGTGAACTTGGACTGGAGTTAGTAGACATGGAAGAAAATAAAATATTACAGAGAGGAATACTCTGTGGTCCACAACCTAAACGGGCTGGGATTTCCATCATTTGGATCCCTGTAGCTTTACAAAAGTCAATAAAATTTTTGTATCTCCTATTAAAGTGGATTTCCCAGTACTTTTTCAAACATCTCTTGTAAAGTATTGTTTCCCAGAAAAAAAGGGATTTTGCACATGTATCTGCCTTTGTCTCTGGTCATGATCTCAGTCAGGATCCTGGGATCGAGCTCCATATCGGGCTTTTTGCTCATTAGGAAGTATACTTCTCAGTCTCTCTCTGCAGCTACCTCCCCCTGCCCCACTCATGCTCTCTCTCTCTCTCAAATAAATAAATAAATACAATCTTTAATTTTTTAATTAAAAATAAGATAAATAAAATAAAATAAAAAGTCTGGTCTTACTGCCCCATTTAGCTCCTTTTTTTTTTTGAGTTGTATTTAAAGCAGCATGAGAGAACATGAGGCTCTCAAACTTAAAAAAAAAAAAAGGAAAAATTGAGTTTTGTTAGGATTTAAGATCTTGTCTTCTAGAAAAAACATTGGCTTTGTTAACATGTGAAAATTAACAAAAGATAATAAGATAGAATTCTAATAATTTTTGTAGAAATTAAAAATTTCTTCCAACACAATTACATCAGACCCATTAAGTAAATTCATTCCAATGTCCGAAACCAACCTTTTCTAATACTAATGCATCTGTGTAAACAGAGTCAACCCAAGGAATAAATAAATATTATTTTTTTCCTGTCTCTTCCACAGTCACATCTGGGTATATTGGTAGCAAGCCAATTATCTATCTTATAAGACATGATATCATAAGGAAGGGTATTCTGTCCATTTGGAACAACTGAAAATCATTGTAATTTTATCTTGGTGCAGTAACTTGATATGGCACAGTGTGGGTTATGAATATATTTTATTTTTTTTTACTGGGAAGAAGAGATTATAGAGATATTGGTTATCCAAGAGAGACTGACAGGTGTTGATAGTTGCCAGGTCAATATCCATTTACTTTTTCCTTGAATCTCAGAAAGCACTGAGGGATTGACAAGAAGGAAACATAAAACAACATCAAATATTTTATTGTCTCTTTTCTATTTATATTGTAACCACATGACAAAGTATCAGTCGTACAATATATCATTCTCTTTACCTCTATCTTTCTGCCAGAAATGTGGGCTTAATAGTGAGAACTCCAACAGCAATTTTTGCAACTGTGAATAAAAAGCCATGAAAACCTCTAAGATAGTTCACTTCACTTTCTTAAGACGCTGAACCAACACCAGAAAACACTCTCTGTAGTCTTCTTGTTAAATGAAAAAATATGGTTAAACCACTTTTGAAAGTCTACTACCTACAGCAAAATGTAAATCTTAATTGAAATATGTCCTCTCAGCTGTGCTTAAGCAACTGAGTCCTGAGCTTTTCAGGTTTTCAGTCTGAAAGAGTACACCTCTGGTGCTCAGAAAGGGAAGAGAAAGGACACCCTGTTCTCCATATAAATTAAAGAAGAGAAATCTGTGCATTTAAGTGGGCCATATAAAATTTATCAAGCAATTATCTCCTAACTCCTTCCTATCCAAATTACCTGATATGCTCTCCCTACTCCTTTATTCCACGTTACTGCCTTGTCCGGGATTCTGTCTCACATCACAACATGTCTTCTGTTATTTCCTTCTTGCAAGCTAGTTTTGTTTTCTCCATCTAAAAAAATCAACAATCATTGTGTATTTCAATTCCCATTTTCCTCAAATGCATTGATTCTTCTTATCTATTACTCTTTTCTCATACTCAGTGTCTTTGTCTTTATGGGGTTTGTACTTTGCTTTTCCCCATCCTTTACTGCCATTATATAATCAAATCTAATGACTTCTTAGAGAAAGTTAAAAATTCCTGCATAGCCACACGTGAACACAAAGTCACTGATTTTTAGCAAACCTATAAGATAGTCAGACATCCATTCAATTTCTTTTTTTTTAAGATTTTATTTATTTATTTGACAGAGAGAGATGACAAGCAGGCAGAGAGGCAGGCAGAGAGAGAGGAGGAAGCAGGCTCCCTGCTGAGTAGAGAGCCCGACTTGGGGTTCGGTCCCAGGACCCTGGGATCATGACCTGAACCGAAGACAGTGGCTTAACCCACTGAGCCACCCAGGCGTCCCTCCATTCAATTTCTTAACTGAGTCTCAAATGCATCCTGAGTTCTAACCTAAACCTAAGTTCTACTTCTTACACGTTGTTCTATGACCAAATCCTTTCAGTTCAGTATTTTGTAACATTTAAATATTAATCAATTGATGCTTTGTCTGTGTATTTCTATGATAATAATTTGAATACTGTAGATTTATTGTTATATTTATAGATTTATAATCAAAGTTTCATCAGTTGAAGTTTTTGGAAATTTCAGATATAATGATTAACCTAAAATGATACTGCCTCAAATCCCTCTGATATCAAGGCCCAACACTTGATTATAGCCAAACCTGTGGTGGATAGTTCCATGGGAAATTGCAGTTACTTAACACTGATAGCATCTCATGTTCTCTCTCTCATTTTAGAATGTCTCCAACACAACCCAAAAGTGTAGGAGAGTTAATGTCCTCTGAGGACAGCTCTCAGTGAAGTGGAAATAAGAGCCATAGATAAAATTGTCAGTTTTCAGGTCTTCATGAGGACAACTTAAAGAAGTTTCTCAGGACCTTTCAGTAAATGCAAGCCTTCATTTTCTATCCACAACAATTATATCAACAATGTACCTCTTTGACAAAGTTGTTTCTTCACTGTATCACTTTCCCATTCTTTTCTACCTTGGATAATCTCCCAGATAAACTAACAGTACTCAAATCCTTTGTCCTACTCTTTGCTCTCAGGATAAATGGAGCCAAAAGACTTAGATTAATATCAAGTTCTGAATGGGATCTTAGAGCTATTTCTGTCCAGATTTTCATAAACATAGGGACCTTTGAATTATCAGGCTATAAATAAGTTCTAAATGGAGGGGGCAAAAGCAAAAAGTAGAAATTTTTATGTTTGATTTTTAATCATGATTAAAAATAATGTTAGTACATTATAAAAGTGTGGATCTTTGTAAAACAATGTCATAATGTAAGAAATAGGTTGCATAGTCCTTTTGAGAATATGAAACCAAGTGTTCAGGTGCCATCTAATTTCTTGTTTAATCCAGAACTTTGGTGTGCATTATCTTGAGGAATAGAATTTTGAAGTCCAGACAGACTAACAGAAAACTGACCCAAATGTGTGTGTTTATATTTCTGCTTTTGTTGTAAAAATCAAAGTGTGATTGCTGGTTTAAAATGGTAAAACTAATAATGTTCATGGACTCTATTATAAATTTTCTAATTGTATGGGAAGAATCCAAGAAACATAGAATTAATTGATTTGCAAATCCTCAAAGAGCTACAGGATCAGGTAGTGGTATGTTCTGATTCAACAGCATCATAATGCAGCATTTTATATGTGTGGCTAATGGATATTTTCATAAATGTTTGCTAGCTAGTCAGCCAATACAGAGAAATATTAGGTAGGGTCATTACTCACAGTTGTGTTTAATAAAATGAGAGAAAATTATCAAATGACACTAATAATAATAATCCTAGAGCAGGCTAAATAATTCAATGATAATTACAAGTATTAATCTAGCTTTCTTCCCTGATTATGACTCTTCTCTCCTTTATCATAATGGGAGTAGCAGATTGTCTGCAATGAATTGTGAAAACCCAGCAGTGACTTTGGCAGTGAAGGCCTCCCATCAATTTTGATAGGTTAAATGATTCTGGATGGTCTTGAGCAAATGTGTCAATTTTTTTTCTGTGTGTGTAATAAAAAGAAAGAAGCAATAGTAAATTCTTGCTGTTATTCCATGGAGCCAATAAAATCATACTGCCAACAAGAGGCTGTTGACATCGTAAGTGTGGTTAACTGTCTTGAAATACTAGGCCTCGAAATAAAATTCCAATATTTCACATAACCTCTTTTTTAAAAGAAAAAAAAACAACAAAACAAAACAACTATACTGCTTACATTTAGGGCCCTGCTGTTGTGTAACTATTTTTAAACATGTCTACTGTAAGTGTATATATATATATTTTTTTTTTTCTGTGCAATACATTCATTTAGAGATAAATTTAGATTGCAAATTATTTGGGAGGAGGCATGGTATTTGTGGCTAGTCTTACAAGTAAAAAGGACTAAAAGAAAGAAGAAAAACATTTTTTATTACAGCATATTTACATCTGTCCAAAGTACTTATTTACTATCATACTGACTAATGTATAATACTGTACACAAAGAAAGAAGTTAAATGAGTTATAATTCAGTCGAAGTATAGCTGGCCATTTTAAAACTTACCACTGAATCTTTCTGGTATGAAATGTGATATCTGGCAATCTGGTCCAGTTCATTACATCAGGTCATTTGTATGTTCTTATTACCATTTTGATAGCATAGCACATTTTATAACCCAGACATTTTACAATGGAACTATGATGTATGTATTTTCAAAAGTATAGACATACATGAAGCTATGAGGTCAAAAAAGATGAATGTCCGTAGTACCATATAGACTCAACAAATAAAAATGTCCAAGGCTCTGAGTGAGATTTATGAATATTGTATAAGATTAGGCCAACATGTGGTTTTGATATAAATCATCTGTTCTTAAATTAGAATTACAATCGTTGAGTACAGTGTTGAAAATGGCAGATAGATTTTAGCTATCTTTGCTCACTAGGGAAAATGGAAAAATGTTTAGTTTGGTCAGATTTTCACTTAACTTCTGAAAAATCTTACGTTTGAGAGAACCCTTCTGAAATAAGAATCCTTAAAGACATAACCCCTTTGGCACAAGTTTTCAAGAAACTTGTTGGATGTTGTAGACAATTATATGGCACACGTACTGTTCTAGATGTTTCATGCCAATAATATGTAAGCCATACCAAGGTTACATATACATATAGAGATGTTCCTCAGCTTACAAGGGGGCTATGTACAGAGAAACACATAAAAAACTGAAAATGCATTTAATACCCCTAAACTATCAAATATCATAGCTTACCTTAAGCTTATTTCAACATACTCAGAACACTTACATTTGCCTGCATTTGGGCAAAATCATCTTAAGCAAAGCCTATTTTATAACAAAGTATCAAATATCACATGCAATTTATTAAATATTACACTACAAAAAAGAAGAATGGTTATATATAGAATGGTTGTAAGAATATCAGGTGTTCACCCCTGTAATCTTCTAGCTGACTGGGAGCTGTGGCTCACTGCCCCTGCCCAGCATCACAAGACGGCACCATACTACATGTCACTGGCCCTTTTTATAAAGACCCAAATTCAAAATTCAAAGTACAGTTTCTACTGAATCACTTTCACTTTCACATCATTGCCAAATATATTGTAAGTTGAATCATTGTAAATCAGGAGCCATCTTATTTGAAAGTTAAATCACAGTCACCCGTATACACACAAAAAAAGGCCTTCATGTAGGGCCATCTATGTATCTCTAAACAACATAGCATGACCTATCAACAGCAAAAAATGGATGTGAAGGGGACAATTGCTTTGCGTCAGTACTCTGAGCAGTAACATACATGGCCTTACTCACCTAGCAGAACTCCAGAGCTAGCTGATGGCAAGGAATTTTACAAATGTTTGCTGAACAGCTTAAGCACTATTATTTTTAAATTAGTGTGCATATCTGTTTTCTAAAGATATGTTAATTTATTTTATGGACTTATTACAAAACCAAATAATTTCCTCTTATTTAAGTGGCAGGTAAATAGAATTCTTTTTAATTTAAATCAAATGGCTTTTTAGGGAAAATATACTAAAAATTCTGAAACTTGTATTGCTTATGAATCTTTTATTGGAATCCTTATCAAGTTGTATTTTTCAAGTTTTTCCTAAATAATCTTCAATGAATTGAAAATATTTTTTGGATTTTATTCAAGGCTATTAACTCACAATTTCACTTTGTTAAATATAGTGCTAAACGTTCAACCAAAACGTTGTGTCTTTTTTTTTCCACTACCACATCCTCCATCTACTGACTGGATTCTCTCCCCAACTAACACATATATACCATTGTCTATCTTTAGGATAAGTAAGGGTCATCTTTTGTCTTTATTCTATTCCTCGCATGCTTCTGAACTTGTTGAATTTTAATATAGTCACACCATAAGCATCACATATTTGATTCCCCTTTCAATAGTAAACAGTGCACAACCAGAGCATACCTTCAAAGCTATCAATAGACTTACTCTGATATATTATTTTTGTATTTTTGTAAATTAAAATAATTAAATTATAGAACAAGAGTTTCAGGTGGTAGGTGTTGTAAGTTTTACTCAAACTGACTTTTGTCAAACTCGTTTTTGTCATCATATATGACAAGTAGTTTTCTCACGTTTGTTTTTAGAATATCCTTGTATAATGAATATTTACACTGATATCTAGTATAAAAATCTTGCAATTTATTTTAGAAACATTAAGATATTGAAAATCAATCTATTTCTTTGATTCATTAAAGACATTTTTGGCTTGTTTCCAGTACTTTCTTACTGGTTAAAAAATGAATTTGAAGTAGTCTGAATTTCATTATTATATGGCACTTTCCCTTTGATGAATACAAAGACGATATTCTATATTAGCTATCTGAGAAGAATTTGTTTTTTTAATTTTATTTATTTGTGAGTGAGAGAGAGCACAAGCAGGGGGAGCAGCAGGGTGAGGGAGAAGCAAACTCCCGGCTAAGCAGGGATTCTGTTGCAGAACTGAGTCCCAGGACCCTAAGATCATGACCTGAGCTAAAGGCTCAGGCGTTTAACTGACTGAGCCACCCAGGTGTCCCAATCTGAGAAGAGTTCTGTATGTTATTCCTATTAATATGCAGTTTAAAGTCTAGGTGATTAACTTAATATTTTAGTGGCTATTACATAGATAGCACTATGTTCCAGGCAGAGAGTAAGAAAGAAATAGTAAATCAACCATATTCTATGCATTCTAAATGAAAATAATTAATCAATCATAATAAATCCTTCTATTTATGGAATATCAACTTATAAGCTTTCCTCCATATGAAAAATGCCAAATACCAGAATAAAGGGTCATCTAATACAAATAAAGGATAGAATTAAAGAATTCTGGTAAGCCATTTAATTTTGAAAAATGGTGCTATATTGTTGCTGAGTTGTGGTTTTCAGTTACATAATATCTGATAAGTGTAGAAGTAACATGAGTGTTACGTGAGATGAGAAATGGTTTATAATTAAGATAATTTTAAAAGTACAGATAAATACAAATTTGTAAACATAGCATTATGGAGGAATAAAAATAAATGATAGCTACACACTCTAAAGTGAATAAATCTTGGAAAGTTAATAGAGAAGTAAAACAAGGGCAGTGCAAAAAGTATGGTACATTTTTATGAAGTTCAAACAAATTCTGTGAAACCATAGATGGACTTAAAGATACTATTATGTATCAAATATTGTAAAAATTAAGCAAGGAAATAGCAAACATAAAATAACCAAAGCATACAAACTTGGGTAGATACAATAGGTGTGATCATGTTCTACTTCAAAAAGAGATGAGTTAATAGATAAATAGAAGTAACTAGACTTTTTAGAAGTTAATAAAACTTTGCCTGTTATTTCTTAGTAATATAAAATATATGGTTTTCTAACAAAACGTTTATCTTAAAAATATTTAAAAATAAATTTCAGGCTACTCATAAGGTTCTATTTACTTTTCCACTGAAGGAAAAGCTGGTTGTTGTAGTTGTAGTTGTTTGTTTGTTTTAGTCTCCTCCTGGTTTTTATTATTATAATGTTAGAATAAGGAATGTTAGATTGAAAAGTGAATTATTTTATAGACAAAATCATTACTTGATTCACCTCCTGGTACAGCAGATGGAACTCCTGAAAATATGCCCTTTTGCCTTACAGAAGAGTAACAGTTATGCTTACTTCTGAAACATACTTGGTGGTGGCCCTAAATAGTGACACCATAGTAAACATTTTGAATATTTGCAATTAATTTTTATAGTCATAGGGCTCCAAAAGGCACTGCTGGTATCTTAGCAGGTATTTCAATAAAGCTAAAAGTTGCCTGACTGTTTAAAAATATTAACAAGGCACAAAACGGCAGAAGTATTGTCCTCAGATATTATTTTTTTCCATATGCTCCTGATTCCAGACATGACAAGTTATTTTTTTAAATTTTTTTATAAAAGATTTTATTTATTTATTTGACAGAGATCACAAGTAGGCAGAGTCAGGCAGAGAGAGAGGAAGAAGCAGGAACCCTGCTGAGCTGAGAGCTCAATGTGGGACTCGATCCAAGAATCCTGGGATCATGACCTGAGCCGAAGGCAGAGGCTTTAACCCACTGGGCCACCCAGGCGCCCCCATGACAAGTTATTTTTGATAGCTATATATACAATGTATTTTCCAGTTATAAGAAAAATGGTTCTGCTATTTTTAACATTTTTTAAAAATTACATAATTTTTTAAATTAAAATTTTATGTTTTAATGTTTTAATTTTCTTTTCTTTTTTTTAAAAGATTTTATTTATTTATTTGAAAGACGGAGATCACAAGTAGGCAGAGAGGCAGGCAGAGAGAGAGAGAGAGGGAAGCAGGCTTCCTGCGGAGCAGGGAGCCCGATGCTGGGCTCAATCCCAGGACCCTGAGATCATGACCCGAGCCAAAGGCAGCAGCCCAAACCACTGAGCCACCCAGGCACCCCAATGTTTTACTGTTCAATATACTACTTAGAATATAAAACCTATTCCATTTGGTAAGATATTTACCATTTAAAAAATGGTAATTTTCTCATAGTGTGTTCCCCTCACATTGCTTTATTTTGAATAAAAATAATTTCACAATAAACATAACTGATGCTTTCCTTTTGATTGTCCCTCTGTTGGTCATACTGTATATGAGCCATGACAATTAGTTTTACAAAATTTATTCATGTTTGTTGATATGTTTTATCATAACTAATTTTCCCTCCCTTATCTAGATTCCCCAGCTTTCAGACAGGTGGACACTTCAATAAACTATACCCAAGGGATGTATCAAGTACTTCTTAGACATCTCTCAGATCCTTGACGTCTCGTTTTACCTAGGGATTTGCAAAAGGTTCTGCCAGAGGCACCACTGTGACAACTGATGACCATGGTCTATCTCCTGCTAAGCTCAAGAGGTCACTGGTTTCCAAGTTTATCTATACAATTAATGCATTCCAGCAAGTTCTTTGTTTTTTAATATTAACAAACTTACTTTAAAGTTTATATGAAGAGGCAAAGACTCACAATAGTCAACATAGTGTTGAAGGAGAACAAAGACTGAGGACTGACTTCAAAGTTTACCATAACGATGGGGCGCCTGGGTGGCTCAGTGGGTTAAGCCTCTACCTTCGGCTCAGGTCATGATCCCAGGGGCCTGGGATAGAGTCCTGCATTGGGCTCTCTGCTCAGCAGGGAGCCTGCTTCTCCTCATCTCTCTCTCTGTCTGTCTCTCTGCCTATTTGTGATCCCTCTCTGTTAAATAAATAAATAAAATCTTTTAAAAAAAGTTGACCATAATGATAATTGTAAGCAAGATATTGTAATACCACAGAAAGACTAGATTAAAGGAACCGAATATATATTATCAATTATATTTTATATTTAATATAAAAGCAAAAGCAATACAAGAGAGCAAAATACAATCTTTTAAACAAATGGTTCTGGAGTAATGGTGAAGCTAAATGTAAAAATATAAAATAAAAATAAAATAAAATAATAAAATAAAATAAATCCAGGCAGATATCATACACTCTTCAAAAAAATTAACTCAGATTGGATTATAAACCTAAACATGAAACATGTAGAAGGTAATATAGAAGAAAATTTAAATGACCTTGGTTTTGGCAATAACTTTAGCTACAAAAGCACAAGCACTGAATTTTAAAATGTCTACTCTGTGAAACACAATGCCGAGAGAATGAAAAGGCAAAGCACAGACTATGAGAAAAAATTTGCAAAATACACATCTGGCAAAGGACTGTTAATCAAAAATACACAAAGACCCCTTAAAACTCAACAATGGGGGAAAAACCTGATTAAAAATGAGCCAAAGACCTTAGCAGATACCTCACAAAAGAAAATATTACAGATGGCAAATAAGCATATAAAAAGATGCTTCACATCATATGTCATCAGGAAAATGCAAATTAAAACAAAAAAGAGACACCCGTACATACCCAGAATTCAGAACACTGAAAACAGAACACGAAATGTTGGTGAGGATGTGGAGCAACAGGAATGTTCTTCCATGTCTATTGAGAATAAAGAATGGAAAACAACTTGGCAGTTTCTTACAAAACTAATCATATTCTTGCCAGATGATTCAGCAGTAGCAGTTCTTGGTATTTATCCAAAGAAGATGAAATCTATACCCACAAAGAGGTCTATAGTAGTTTTATTCATAACTGACAAAAGCTTGGAAGCAACCAGGATATCATTCCACAGGTGAAAGGTCAAATAAAGTGTAGTACATGCAAACAATGGAATATTATTTAATGCTAGAGAAATGAATTACCAAGCCATGAAAAGATATGTATATAAATATTTAATAAATATTTGATTTTAGGCTTCTACCAGTCTATCAATAGTATTAGTATATTTTAACAGTGAATGCTCAGCATTCATGAATTTACCTAATAAAATATTTTGGGTTCAATATTTTAAATACTTCAACCTCTATGATTATATTCCTAATAATTTTGAATTGGGGTAAATAAACCTTAACTTTTTGTAACTTGTTTCAATATGCAAAAGAGCTCAATAAACTTTTAGAAAATAAAAATTTACAAAAAAAAGTTTAGTTTACTATTGCCAAATAATTTAAAACTTTATCTTATATTCAAATACATATATTTTTCTAAATTGATTTATATGCTACTAAAACCAAAAACTTTTAGTTATACTAGATTTCATATCATGCCATCAATGCCAGAAAGCCATCTGTCGATGACTTGTCTTACATAGAGTTAAGATGGGCGTTATTACAATGCAAGATGGAAACAAAGATAGTATAACAATTGAGTGTTACATAACTTTTCTGTTTTGAGCAAGTTACTAATCTACAAAAGGCTTTTATCGGTGACAGACTTGGGAATTTAACAAAACTTTTAAACTAGCATGTGCGACTCATTCCTAGAAAACAACACAATCAATAACACTTTATTTAGATTAAATCATGACTATTTCTCCATTTGAATAAAAAAGGTTGCAACTCCAATAAGTTTATTGAACGTGAAAAGTTGAAATGCTGTAATGCTCCTAAGGAATCAAATGATCCAGTCATGAATTACAAAAAAATGATATAAATACCAAAGTGTTTGTATAATTGTAATGTACAACTGCCCATTATCGTTCAATAGTGTAGGCTTGTACAAGAACTCTATAAAAGAACTCCACTTCTAAACTGTGGAAAATATGTTCCCTTTCTCCCTATATACAACTATTAAGCCATTCATTTAGCTTTTAAAATATCCACTTAATACAGGCTTTTTACTCATTTGAACCCGGCAGCAGGGTTCTATTCTTATTGCTTACATCTGAAGGATAGACTTCTAGCGTAAGAGGTAAAGCCCATAAAGGAGCCCAATAATAACAACAAAATACAGTTTAGTGATCCCTTACAATCTGCCAGCTACCTTTCTGAGAATACTTCAATTAATAAAACATATAAAATAGCTGACCACAAAGAGCTTACATTCTTTTGAAATATAATAGTGAAATAAACCAATAATAGAGGGGCGCTTCGGTGGCTCAGTCCATTGAGTGACTGCCTCTGGCTTGGGTCATGATCTCAGGGTCCTGGGATGTAACTCCCCAGCAGGCTTTCTAGGCAGTGGGGTGTTTTCTTCTTCCTCTGCGCACCCTCCCAATTCTCTCTCTCTCTGTCTCAAATAAGGAAATAAACCAGTAATAGAATAATGATTGATGGTTGATGGCGATAAGTGTTACAAAGAAATCCAAGAAAGGTAAAAGCCATTGGAGAATGCTGGGATGAAAGTTAATTTTATTTTGTGTCGGGTGGTTATATCTCATTTAGGAGATGTTATTTGCACAAAGACCCAGGAAGTGAAGGAGGGTGTTATACAAATATCAAAGGAAAAGATTGCTCTAGGCAGAGCAAGTAAGTATATAGACTTTGTGTGAAAAGCTTGTCTGTTACTTTTGAGGAAAAGCAAGGAGGCCAATGAGGAGTTCATAGTGGTGGAGAGAGGAAGAACGTATTGTACCTTCTAGTACATTGAAACGCCTTCAGTTTTTATTTAATGTGAAAGGGGAAGATACCAAAAGACTTTCAACAGCAGAATAAAATCATCTGACTTGATTTTTAGGTTAAGTTGCTGTACCAAAATAAATTTGCAGGGAGAAAGGAGTGCAGTATGTGTGGAAGTGGGGCTATCAATCAAGTCAATAATTCAGGAACATATGATGGTGTTTTTAGCATGCTGGGTGGTAATAGAAGTGGTGAGGTATGGTTTTTATTTTGTATATATTTTGATGGTGAATATTCCGGTGAACAGGATGGGGTATGTGCAGGACAGACAATATCAACATTTATTTTAGCTGCACAAACAGAAGGGTGGAGTCTTCATTCCCTGATATGGAGAGAACTCTGAGTTCAATTGTTCTTTGTCATTAAATGGCATAGTGATGATGAGGATTTAGTCAGACAGTGAAAGAGAACAGTAAGCATAGTGTTAAGCGGTAAGACATTATAATACATTTGAACAACAAAAAACGTTGTGTTGGATCATGTGTTTGTGTGAGTAAATAAATAAATAAAGCTTCCTGGGCTTCTGATAGAGGTAAAGAAGACTAGTATATGATCCAAAGGGGCACGTGCACCAAATGTTTATAGCAGCAATATCCACAATAGCCAAACTATGGAAAGAACCTAGATGTCCATCAACAAATGAATGGTATAAATATATATATATATATATATATATATATATATATATATATATGTGATGGAATACTATGCAGCCATCAAAAGAAATGAAATCTTGCCATTTGCGATGACATGGATGGAACTAGAGGGTATTATGCTTAGCAAAATAAGTCAACAAGAGAAAGACACTATCTTATGATCTCTCTGATATGAAGAACTGGAGGTGCAATGTGGGTGCTTGGGGGACAGGAAAAGAGTAAATGAAACGAGATGGGATCAGGAGGGAGACAAACCATAGGAGACCCTTAATCTCACAAAACAAACTGAGAGTTGCCAGGGGGAGGGGAGGGTAGGGAGAGGGTGGTGGGGTTATGAACATTGGGGAGGGTATGTGCTGTGGTGAGTGCTGTGAAGTGTGTAAACCTGGCGATTCACAGACCTGTACCCCTGGGGCTAATAATACATTATATGTTAATTTAAAAAAAAAGAGGAAGAAGAAGACTACTATAAATCAAATGCTATGGTTTTCAGCAAAGAGTGTGTAATCAGGCATATTTTATTAAAGTAACCATGTAAAATGATGGTTGAAAATTGGAATAACAGAAAACATAAAAATTAGAGATTTTAAAAAGAGATCTGGGACAGTGTAGAGAATATAATCAATGATATTATAATAGTGTTATATGGTGACAGATGGTGGCTATATTTATAGTAATCATAGAATAATGTATGGAGATATTGAAAACCTGAAACCAATGTAACACTGACTATCACTATACTCAAATAAAAAAATAGTAAAAATAAAACATTTTATTTTAAAAAGATAAAAAGAGGGACAAGAATTTGTAAAGTGAATTTCAAAAAGCTTAAAGATGAGGCTAAGACATACTCTGAACCTTGAGGAAAACACCATTTTGAAAATTCTTCCCATTTTGAGAAAACTCAAATGTATCAATACCATAAAAGAACCCATTTTAACTGAGAGATGTAATGAATGCTCAAGAAATAATTTTATGACAGGATAATTCTTCCCTATGAAACAGCATACAGAAACCAGTGGAAACACCTGGAAGCAAAATAAACTATACTGAAAATAAGAATTAGGAAAAAGATAAATGATGAAAGATAAGAAAATTAAAACTGCGAGAGAGACCTAGTGAATAGAATTTTTAGCTTGTGGTTTAATGTTTTTGAGGATAATCTAGAGTTCATAACTGCCTTGAGACAGGCTGGTTGTAGGCAGTTTAGGCAGACCCCTAAGACAGGCCTACTTTGGGCAGGTGGTGTTGGAGGAGGCCATTGGGCTGGACAAAGACAAATCCAACCATTTGACTAAAGTGTCTGTGAAGATGTTGAAGTCAGATGCAACAGAGAAAGACCTGTTAAATCTAATCTCAGAAATGGAGATGATGAAGATGATTGGACAGCACAAGGACACCATCAACCTGCTGGGTTCTGCACACAGGATGGTCCTTCGTACACTCTCATGGAATATGCCTCCAAAGACAACATACAGGAGTACCTGCAGGCCCAGAGGCCTCCTGACCTGGAGTACTGTTACAATATCAGCCGCAATGCAGCAAAGCAACTCTCCTCCAAGGACCTGGTATCCTGTGCCTATCAGGTAGCCTGAGGCATGGAGTACCTTGCCTCCAAGAAGTGCATACACCAAGACCTGGCCACCAGGGAAGTGCTGGTGACAAAGGACAACATGATGAAGATCTCTGACTTCAGCCTTGCCAGAGATATCACCACATCAGTTACTATAAAAAGACAACCAACAGTGGACTGCCTGTGAAGTGGATGGTCCCTAAGGCCATGTTTGTCCAGAGCTACATCCACCAGAGTGACTTCTGGTCTTTTGGGGTGATCCTGTGCAAAATCTTCAATCTGGAAGCCTCCCATATCCTGGAGTGCCTGTGGAGGTGGCTTTCAAGCTGCTGAAGGAGTCATTTGATGGATAAGCCAATAAGTGCACCAGTTATACACAATAATGAGGGGTGGCTGGCATGTGGTTCCTTCAAGCTGCTGGTAGAAGACCTGGATCATACTGTCGCCGTGACCTCCAACCAGGAGTACCTGTACCTGTCCTTGGCCCTGGAACAATACTGTCTATGCTTTCCCAACACCTGAAGCTCCACCTGCTCCTCAGAGAAGAATTCCACCTTCTCTCATGTGCCGTTGCCCAGGGAGGCCTATCTGCCCTGACACCCAGCCCAGCTTGCCAATGGTGGACTCAAATGACTAGTATCCCTATTACTCCTGTCCAGATTCCGTCATAAGCTGTAACCCTTACCCCCCACCCTCCCTGCAAGACTCACTGCCTTCTCCTTTGTCCCTTTCCTACTGGCAGGAGCCAGCTGCCTACCTGAGGCCTTCACCCCTTGAAGTTCACCTCTCTTCCCCTTCCTCTTCCTCCTCCTTACAACCTGCTCATAAAAGAAAGGCACAGAGAGGCAGGTACTTGCTTGTGGCTACTTCCTTTCCACCCATATGTTGGACCAAGACCCCTCCCTGGCATCTGGTACTGCCTGGACTTCGAGGGAGTGGGAGATGAGGCATGCCAGTGAAAGCTGTTGGAGCTTTCCTGTTTTGGTTTTGTCTGCTTAGCATAACATGTAAGACTGAGTTCTGGTGGCAGGGACCTAGTCCTTGGTGCTATAGCACTAGCGAGGGGAGGTCAACTGCTGTGGGCCTTGGCTAAGAGCAACCCCTGCTCCAGAGATATGGTGCCAAGGGCTTATTAATTTTGATACTAATTTGCTTTGCTGACCAAATACCTGGTATCAAAAGATGGGAAGGCAAAGACTGAAAGCAGTGTTGTGACCATGGGGTCCAGCCCCAAACTATGAAGAAAACACAAAGTGTATAAATCTGAGTAAGTATATATTTACACACCTTTTTAAATAGGTTGTTATCAAAGATTTAATCAATGGGTAATATGCTCCTCGTGGCTGGGAAGCATCAGTTGCCATATATTAAAAAAAAAGAAAAGAGGTGTCTGGGTGGCTTCCTCCATAAGTGTCCCTTCTTTTCAGGTCATGATCCCAGGGTCCTGGGATGGAGCCCCACATCAGGCTCTCTGCTCAGTGGGAAACCTGCTTCTCCTTTTCCCTCTGCCCTGCTTATAGTTCCTCTTCCTATCTCTCTGTCTCTCAAATAAATAAAATATTTTAAAAAAAGAAAGAAACAAAATGTTTTTGAAAGGTCTTTTTTTTTTTTAATTTTCTAGGGGTGCCTGGATGACTCAGTTGTTTAAGCAGATGTTTGCCTTTGGCTGAGGTCATGATTCCAGTGTACAGGGCTCCAGCCCTGCATGGGACTACTTGCACCCCAAGGAGCTTGCTTCTTCCTCTCCCTTTGCACGTGATTCCCCCCACTTGTGCGCTTCCACTCTCTCTCTCTCTCTCTCTTTCTCTCTCTTGCTGTCAATAAACAAAATAAAATCTTTTCATAAATAAATAAATAAATAAATAAATAAATTTCTAAACCTACTTTCAGTTTAGGTCCCTTAACAAAAATTGCTACTGCTTCATTTAAAAAAAAAAAAAGATAATTTAGAAATGTGCTTCCAGAGCTAAAAAGCTGTTTTGTTTTGTTTTTTTTTTTTTTGTCAGGATTAAATATAGAAGTGCTTTAAAAAGTAAAAGAAAAAATATGCTATATTAACACTAATCACACTATAACTTTGGTGGTTATATCAAGATAATGAAAAGTGATTTTAAAGCAAATTTCATTATCAGACATAAAGATCAAGTCAAAATTACAGAAGAGTAAAAGGATGAATTCATCAGGGAGTATAATAATTCTTGACTTTTAATACTTAATAACAGATTTGGTGATATATAGGGAAAAACTAAGAACAAAAATCATAACTTCTACCTTAGAAGAGAAATGGAAAAAAATTTCAACACTTTTATTTTAAGATTATATAGACAAATGGTCATCAAATTGGTAAGATATGTAAGACTTGAACAAAATTATCAACTAACTAGATATGCTTGATATTACAGAACACTCCCAACAACCGCAGACTACATATATCTTAAGCCTTGATTTTCTTTGCAAAGGTCAACATTGATAATGTTCTAGTCATACATCCGTGTACCAGGAAAGAAGTAGCATATTTCTTGAAAGACACAGCTATCAAAGCTCCATTGAGAAACCGTAAAGATGGAGAAGGGATTTGAAAATTATATATCTGATAATGGACATCTATTCTGATTATTAAAAAATGAATAAAAATAAAAAACCTTACTAATAACCAAACAGAGTATCCAATTTTACATGTGAAGAAAATTATTGCAGAGACATGTCACCAAAAGGATATGGATGGCTTATAAGCACATGACAAATTTCTCAACATTTAGACATTAAAGAAATACAAATTAAAATCATAATGAGACATGCTTACATATCTATTAGAATGGCTAAAATTATAAAGGCTAATTGTACTTCGTCTGAGCTAGATTGAGAAGCAACAAAAAATCTAAACTGTTGTTGGCATATATCATGATACCACCACTTTGGAAAATATCTGCCATATAATAGGTTCAGTAGACAATTTGTAAATTTGAGAAAAAAATAATGTTGAGAGTATACTGAATTTCATAAGTCATTTCAATATTTTTTTCCAAAAAAGAAACTATGTAAAACATGCCTTAAATTTACTTTCAAAATATTTTATAGCATATAATGGACAATATACATAAGCCTTAAAAAAACAATCATATAAATAACCATTTCAAACCTACTTAAAAATTGCATAATACCACACCCCTAGATCCTCTCTGAATGCTCTAAAATAACCCTTCAAAGGAAATACATTTTTAAAAATGACAGATTTTTTTTGGCAAATAATTTAATAAATAAAAGTTTCATTCATCTACGTAGATCATAATAAATGTTTTTAATAAGCATGAAATTATAACTCTGAAGTGTGCTAAAATGAAACCACCTGCTAAGGGTGAGAGAACAAAAATAAACATCATTTTTCCAAATAAGAGGAATTTATTACCTTTGAATCAAAGCATGTGGATTTGTTCAAACTAGCAATAAAGGAATATGGAAACACAAACCATAGAAAGTCATATTTTAGATTTCTAAAAGACTTCAAAGTGAAGAGTATACATTTTTTAAATGCTACATAATGCTACATAATGACAAGATGACAGGTTGTGACAAATAGCATTTTAAAAGCTCTACTCATAATGGAACGGAAGGAGTCATTTCCCTTTAATTTTATATATGTCATTAATTTACTATATCTGGATACAACATATTACCAAACAGATGTTCATCAAAGAATAAATCATTTTTAATGGAACATAATAATTTGAACCTACATGTATTAATCATTTTTTTCGATCAAACATTTATAGTCTCGCTAAACTTTTTATCAGTTGTCGACAAAATTAAAAAACAATAGGATAAAAAGTCGAGTTTGGAAAAGTAGATTTTCTTTGAAATTTGCATTTAAATGAAAATATTTGCTGATATTTTTAAAACTTTAAATGTAATTTTATATATATGTATACTCAAATGATATAAAATTTTTGGAGACTTAATATAGTTTGGGGCACATGGTAAGCAATAATCAATTTTTTTGTTGAACCAAGTGTTCTTGTATGATTTTTCTTAATTATTCTAGTACCACAATTTATAGTTCTAAGATTTTTTCCACCCCCCCATTTTAATATCTCTTAAGGTGGCACTCACCTTGCACTTGATGACATATCCTAGTTTAACTGACAGCCTTTCTCTTTCTTAGTCGAACATAAACTATAGTGCATCTTACCCTTGATGAAAGCTAGGATGCAATTAAATACACTATTATGGTTACGATTCTGATATTTGAAATCCACCGGTAGCTCCCTGTGCCCCCACAGTGTAGTACCTCACCTCCTCGCCATAGTATACAAACCATCTCACCCCCAGTGTTAACCCCGGGGCTCAGCCTCCATCCCCAGGTGATGCTGCCAGATCAGCTGTCGGTTGTCATGAACTTGCTGTAGTTACCCGAATGCACTGTGCTGCCTCCTGGCACTTTGAAACTTGACACACTCATCCTCATTCTTCGCTTTGCCCTTGTCTATCACCTCCCCTGAAAATCTGTTCCTAAGTGGCGTTTCCCAGCTCCAACATACCCTTGGCAGTCTTTTATCTCCCTGTGGTAAAGCCTGTCACACTGCACCATGGACATGCCCGTTGTCCCCCTGAGAAGAGAAAAGGGACAGTGAGGGCCCCCCAGCATTTGCAGCTCTAGTGCAGAGCCCCATGCCTGGCTTGCAGGAAATGCCAGATCATGAAGACAAACAGAGATCATCCTCTGGCTAAAACCAGCTCTTCTTTGCCTACCGCAGGATATGAATCAATAAAGGGCAACCAGTTATTATTGCTGTTTGTCTAGGGATTTTTACCCCATATATTTCCCAGGTCTTTACTCTTTTTATAGCACTTTAATTCAGGCTTCAACCACTTCTTAGTCAGATCAGGTGAAATCATTTTCCTTCCCATACCCTCGATGTATTTCACATCAAGTAATTCTTTATTTAAAGATCTTATTTACCCATTTGACAGACAGATCACAAGTAGGTAGAGAGGGAGGCAGGGAGAGAGGGGGGAAGCAGGGTCCCCGCTGAGCAGAGAGCCCGATGTGGGGCTCAATGCCAGGACCCTGAAATCATGACCTGAGCCGAAGGCAGAGGCCTAAACCACTGAGCCACGCAGGAGACCCCATATCTGGTAATTTTTAATCAACGTGGATTTGCTGCATCAAATAGTTCCTTCTTCTTCAAATATAAATATATAAATATATTGATCAAGTCACTCGCATGTCTTAGGAGAATGTCATGCCTTTAGTAGCAAACTTGAAATCTTGGCCATTGGTTTTGATTTTTGATTTTTGTTTTGGTTTGATTTGGTTCGGTTTTTGTAATTTTAAAAATGCCTCCAGCCCTTGGCTCTGTCTGACCTGATTGCTTTCAGCTGTTTCTGCAACAAAATCGTCCAGGCAGCGAAAACTCTCATTGTTTACAGTGGCGCCCCCTTCTGAACACTTTGTTAATAAAAAGCTTTTTTTTTTTTTTTTTTTTTGGCTATGATAAATGTGGAACAACAATGAGGTATTTCAAAGAGGTGAACCACAGATAAATTTCTCTAAGGGTGGGGTGAGGGTTACTCAAAAAGGAACTTAACAAGGCTTTTAAAGATATCAACAATCATTATAACATAATGTGACTGATTGTTACCGTGCTCTTAACTGGGCAAACACTTGTTGGCTTCCAAGAAAGACTAACATAGTTGAGATGGTTCTAGCGGCCTTCTAGCACAGGGTCTCATGAGGCAGGGATTCTAGCCACTGGCTGTGCAAGACATGAGGCCTGTTAGTGATTCTATTCTTTCCTCTGCAGAATGGGTCTTTCTACATTCCAGGTCCTTTCTACCCCAATAAATAATGCGGCAATTCTCTCAGTGAGTTGTACTTTTGGTTTAAACAGCCAACTGTCTCTTAAAAAGGACTTTTGTTTAAATTCCTTAAAAAAAAGTCTTTTTAAAAAAAATCTTTTTCTTATTTTTAATTTTTTAATCCCATATGTTTACTCTGATCATGGAACTTTGTCATTATGACCTTCTCGGCTGAATAAAATATTCACCATCAGCACCTACTGTTCTCCTCTCCTGGTGGTCTCTCCAGAAGGGGACTTCTCTAGCTCTTCTAGCCGGAGATGGGCACTTCCCCTCTACCCCTGTTGCCGGACCAGCCTTACCTATCCTGCAGGGTCAGGTCGTTCTGGCCTTTTATCTGTTGTTCTCTTCTGAGTGGTTGGTTTTTCATAGATACCGTGCTTTGCTTTTGTCAGGATTTACCCTGGACTATCAAAACCCTTTTCTTGTGCCAGTGAAGCTTAAGAAACAGTCGGATGAGAGAACCAGGAACTCGAACAGATCATATTTATCCTGAATGTTCTGTCCAAAATGAAAAATACATTTCTGAGGAGCCTCAAGATCTCTGAGAAGAGAAGTTTCACCAACTCTGTCATGTAAGGGCATCAATTCCGATTCTGTGTCAATTTTCCTACTTTCCCAGCTAATAATTCTCTACCTCATAAAGCCCAATCTCAACCGTTTCCTCTCTCAAATGCAGTTGCTCTTAGAGTCTTCACATGGCACTTGGGGCCTGCTGGTCATTGGCTACTGCGCTCTGTACTTTGGGTCTAACAGCTGCGCGGCATCAAGATGAGAACGTCTCTTGTTCTAAGACTTAATATAGTTTGGGGCACATGCTAAGCAATAATCACAATTTTAGTTGATCCAAGTGTTCGAACTTTTCTTAATTATTCTAGTACCACAATTTATAGTTCTAAGATATTTCCACCCCCCCATTTTAATATCTCTTAAGATGGCACTCACCTTGCACTTGATGACATATCCTAGTTTAACTGACAGCATTTCTCTTTCTTAGTCGAACATAAACTATAGTGCATCTTACACTTGATGAAAGCTAGGATGCAATTAAATACACTATTATGGTTACGATTCTGATATTTGAAATCCTCCGGTAGCTCCCTGTGCCCCCACAGTGTAGTACCTCACCTCCTCGCCATAGTCTACAAACCATCTCACCCCCAGTGTTAACCCCGGGGCTCAGCCTCCATCCCCAGGTGATGCTGCCAGATCAGCTGTCGGTTGTCATGAACTTGCTGTAGTTTCCCGAATGCACTGTGCTGCCTCCTGGCCCTTTGAAACTTGAAACACTCATCCTCGTTCTTCACTTTGCCCTTGTCTATCACCTCCCCTGAAAATCTGTTCCAAAGTGGTTTTTCCTAGCTCCAACCTACCCTTGGCAGTCTTTTATCTCCCTGTGGTAAAGCCTGTCACACTGCACCATGGACATGCCCGTTGTCCCTCTGAGAAGAGAAAAGGAACAGTGAGGGCCCCCCAGCATTTGCAGCTCTAGTGCAGAGCCCCATGCCTGGCTTGCAGGAAATGCCAGATCATGAAGACAAACGGAGATCATCCTCTGGCTAAAACCAGCTCTTCTTTGCCTACCGCAAGACCTGGATCAATAAAGAGCAGCCAGTTATTATAGCTGTTTTTCTAGGGATATTTCCCCGATATATTTCGGGGGTTTCTTGTTAGCCCCAGAGGGCAATGTTTTTTTTCTGGAGGGCAGGCAGAGGGCTGCATTGTAGTTCTGGAACTGCCAAACTGGAGGGCTTGTGGGCCAGGAGTTGAGGACAGAAATCTGAGAACACAAGCAACCTTAGGGTCTGGGCAATGACATGGCAGGTACGCTCTGCAGATGAAACAAGATCTCGTGCATCTGAAATCAGGTGAGGATCTGACAAACACTCAGGTTGGATTTTTTGTCCCTTATGGCCCTCTTCATGAAGAGGTGGTGCATCACGAGGCCATGGAATTTTTCCCACGATGGGAGTTGTGAGATTCTCCAAACCAAAAGATTCTTCTGCAGGGCGATTGAGACCTGTTGGTTGGCTCCAGGACTTCCCATACGGATCGATTCCGAGTAGGGTTTTAAGGATGGATGGCTGGGGAGCCCGACTCTCATTCCTCTTGTGTCCTAGTGACAAGACAGGTTAGATCTGCTGGATCTGGGGGAGAAACTGAGAGGGTTGAGTTGAAATGGACTCTCTTGTGGATGGGTCCTAATGTGGGTTTGTGTCCATGGAGAACTTGGAATGAGGCAGTGGCACAGGGTCCCTGAAGGGTTCTCCTAACCAGAGGCTTTGACTCAGCTCCAACGTGCAAGATTCCCACGTGGAGACGAGATTTCTTCTGATGGGTGCCTCAAGAAACAGCCATATGCTGCTATTGGAATCCAGGCCTCTGAGGAGAGATGCCTGGACAACAAAGCAATGGATCCGATTAAGATCTAGGGGCCTGCTCACTGCAATTTACCTCTGGGGACATCTGTCCACGGGTCTAAGTGCAGGTAGATGCTCAGCTGGTGTCAGACCCCCCTTGTTTTTCCTGGGCAGTCAACACTATTGGGATGGCCCCGGGCACTTTGGAGGTTTATCATCCTATTTCTAGGTTTGTGGCCAATGGAATGGGCAGAATTCCCAGGTACGGTCCTCAGGTTTGGCTCCAAGAACCTGTGCCTGTAGGTTTTGTGGGCCAGGGCTGTTGGGACAGTTGTCTGAAAACACAAACTCGGCTTAGGTTTCGGGTCGTAGGTATTGCAGGACTGATCTACAGACAGTGAGGAGAACTCTTCAGGATATGAACAAGGGGGCAAGTGTGAGACGCTTGCTCAAGATTTTGTCTCTGGATATTGTGTCACTGATGGCCGTGGAATGTCCGGGTGGCCTCATGGGCCATGGACGAGTCTTCCTCTCTGGGCATTTGGCCCGATCTGAAGAGTTTGGGGTTATTCTTTGAGATGGGAGGAGTTGGTTTTGTTTTGTTTTTACCTCAGGTGTCCCACCAAAAGAGAGTTTCCAGAGCAGAGCCCTGGGGAGGGGCGAGGGGACAACCAGAAAGCTGGTTAAAACTTGGGGCCTAGGGGCATGGCAAGCCCATTATGACGTCTAATGGTCCAGCCACTGAGAAGACTTACTAGAGGACAGGACTCACGCTGAGGGTCAAAATGCGTGTTTGTGCCCTCTTCGTACTTAAGCATGGGCGGGGCATAATGTGTCAGGGTCAGGGTCAGTGTCAGCGTTTGGGTTAGGGTTTGGGGCAGGCTCACAGTCAGTGTCAGGGTCAGGGTTAGTGGTTACTGTTAGGGTTAGCCCCGCTCCTGGGTCATGGACCCATCCGTTCAGGGTCTCAGGATAAACCCTGTGCAGAAGGGTGTAGACCCTCCACCCGATCCCACTTAACCAGCCTTAAACTGGTGTGTGAACATAACTTGCCCACCAGACATCTAAACCCTCATCAGCCTGATCCTGCTTGGGGCATCTCCTCCCACGATGGCATGGCAAGGTCCTCTTTACACACAGACACACAGACACCCAGAGGCACACACACACACACAGAAATGGGGAAGAGACCTAGGGCTACACCTGTGGATCAGAAGGTGTGGGACTCTCTGACTCTGAGCCCCCTGGTGTCACCTTTTGATTTTATTAGCCAAAGGGTCTGAGGCATTGGGGAAACATGATATGACCTGAAGGGAGGCGACGTGTCTGGCGGGTGAGCTCTCTTCTCCCTGCATCCTCCCGGCTTCAGTACAGCAGAAGAACATGTCGCTTCCTTTAGGATGTGCCTAGAAATGAGCTGGGCATGGGTTTTTTCTCTGTAATGGGTTGCCTGAATACATGGGTTGCAATTCCGTTGGGCTCTGTCGTCAGGGAAGTGAGGCCACCACTGCCTGGGGGCTCCTTACCGAACTTCCTGCTGTAGAAAAGCTCCCTGAGCCACCGGTGCGCAAGCTGCTCAGGCTCACACTCCACTCAATGCAGTGCCCATCCAGTGACCCCCATTCAGACTCCACCCAGCCCTTGGGAGGCCTGGGTGCAGCTGTTGTCCCCGCTGGAGGCAACAGAGCTGGGTTTAGACTAGGTTAGTGTTAGGGTTAGGGTTTAGAAAGACTTAGGGTCAGGGTTAGGTTTAGACCTCGTTGGGGTCAGGGTTAGCGTAAGGCTTAGGGTAGGGGTCAGGGTTAGGGTTAGGTTCATGGTTAGGTTTAGGGTCAGGCTCACAGTAGGCTCACGGTTAGCGTAACGATCAGAGTCAGGGTCAGGGTCAGTGTTAGGGTGACGGTTAGGTTTAGGGGCAGGTTCAGGGTCATGGTCCGATTTAGGGTCAGGTTCAAGTTTTGGTTTGGGGGCAAGGTTCATGTCAGGGTTAGGGTTAGGTTTGGGACAGGTTTAGTGTCAGGGTTAGGGTCAGGGTCAGGGTTAGGTTCATGGTTATGGTAAGGTCAGCTTTATGTTTAGGATCTGTTTTATGAGTAGGTTAAGAATCAGGGTTAGCTTTAGGGTTACGATTATGTTCAGGATCTTGGATTGGGTCAGAGTTAGGTGTACATTCAGGGTTAGGGTCAGTGTTAAGGTCAAGGCCAGGGTAAGGTTTAAGGTTAAGGTCTGACATAGGCAAAGTTCAGAGATAGGGGTATGATATGATCAGGGTCAGGTAGAGGGTCAGGATTATTGTTAAAGTGGGGTTAGGGTTAGGGCTAGGTAGGTTGAGGGTTAGGGTTAGACCAGGTTAGGGTCAGTGTCAGTGATAATGTTAGGGGTTAGTTTTAGGGTTAGGTTCAGCATTAAATTTCGGGTCAGCGCCCGTGTTAGTGTCAGGGTCAGGATTACGTTTAGGGTTACAGTTAGGGTCAGGCTCACATTCAGTGTCAGGGTTATGGTTAGGGTCAGGGTCAGGGTCACTGTTAGGGTCAGGGTTACGTTTCTGGTGTTTGCCTGGGTCAGGGTCAGGGTGAAGTCTAGGGCCAGTGTCAGGTTTACGGTCAGGATCAGGTATTGTTTTAATGTCCACATTCGGGTCAGCGACAGGGTTATATCGTTGTCAGTGTTAGGGTCATGGTTAGGTTTCGGCTCAGGGCCAGGATGAGGTATAGGGTCAGGGTCTGGTATAGGCAAAGTTCAGAGATAGGGTTATGATCATAGTCAAGTATAGGGTCAAAGTTAAAGTTAAAGTTTAGGGTTAGTGTTAGGGTTAGCGTTTGGTGGACGGTTAGGGTTAGAACTTGTTAGGATCAGGGTCCGTGGTAGGGTTAGGGATTAGTGCTAGGGTTGGTTCAGCGATAGGATTCTGGGGAGGACCTGTGTTACTGTCAGGGTCAGGGTTGCATTTAGGGTTAGAGTTAGGGTCAGGTTCACAGTCAGGGTCAGGTTTAGTGTTCAGGTCAGGGTCAGGGTACTGCCAGGGTCAGGGTTAGATTTATGGTCATGGTCTGGGTCAGGGTCAGGGTGAAGTCTTGGGCCAGTGTCAGGTTTACGGTCTGGATCAGGTATTGGTTTAAAGTCCACATTCAGGTCAGCGACAGGGTTATGTAGTGGTCAGTGTTAGGGTCATGGTTAGGTTTAGGCTCAGGGCCAGGGTCACGTATAGGGTCCGGGTCTGGTATAGGCAAAGTTCAGGGTTAGGGTTATGATCATAGTCAGGTATAGGGTCAGGGTTATTGTTAAAGTTAGGGTTAGTGTTAGGGTTAGCGTTTGGTTGACGTTTAGGGTTAGAGCTTGTTAGGATCAGGGTCTGTGGTAGGGTTAGTGGTTAGTGTTAGGGTTGGGACCAGCGATAGGATTCGGGGGAGGGCCCGTGTTAGTGTCAGGGTCAGGGTTACATTTAGGGTTAGTGTTAGGGTCAGACTCACAGTCAGGGTCAGGTTTAGTGTTCAGGTCAGGGTCGGCGTCACTGTTAGCGTCAGGGTTAGATTTATGGTCATGGTCTGGGTGAGGGTCAGGGTGAAGTTTAGCACCAGTGTCAGGTTTAGGGTCAGGTATAGGTATTGGTTTAAAGTCCACATTCGGGTCAGGGACAGGATTGTGTAGTGGTTAGTGTTAGTGTCATGGTTAGGATAAGGGTCAGGGTCAGGGTCAGGTGAAGGTCAGGGCCAGGGTCAGGTTTAGGGTCAGGCTTTGGTATACGGTCAATGTTTGGTTCAGTGTCACAGTTAGGTTTGTCGGTAGCATTTGGGATTGGGGTTAGAGTTAGAGTTAGAAGTAGGGTTATGGTTAGGGTTAGCGTTAGACAGCGTAAGGTCAGGGTTAGGATTTGGTTTAGGGTAGGGGTTAGTGTTAGGGTCAGGGTCAGCATTAGGTTTAGGTTCAGGGTCCGTATTAGGGTCATGGTTAGAGATACATTTAGGTTTAGGGTTAGTGTCAGGCTCACAGTCACGGTCATGGGTAGGGTTAGGGTCAGGGTTATGTCCGCGTCAGGGTTAGGATTAGGGTCATGGTCAGGGTCATGGTTAGTTATGAGTCTTGGTTACAGTAATATCAATGTTAGGTTTAGGTTCAGGGTCCACATCAGGGTCAGTGTCAGGCTTAGGTTTAGGTTTAGGGTTCCGGTCAGGATCACAGATAGGGTCAGGGTCAGGGTCAAGGTTTGGGTTAGGGTTTGGGGCAGGCTCACAGTCAGTGTCAGGGTCAGGATTAGTGGTTACTGTTAGGGTTATCCCCGCTCCTGGGTCATGGACCCATCCGTTCAGGGTCTCAGGATAAACCCTGTGCAGAAGGGTGTAGAAACGGGGAAGAGACCTAGGGCTACACCCGTGGATCAGAAGGTGTGGGACTCTCTGTCTCTGAGCCCCCTGGTGTCACCTTTTGATTTTTTTAGCCAAAGGGCCTTGGGCGTTGGGGAAACCTGATATGACCTGCCATGGAGGGGACGTGTCTGGCAGGCGAGCTCTCTTCTCCCTGCATCCTCCCGGCTTCAGTACAGCAGAAGAACATGTCGCTTCCTTTAGGATGTGCCTAGAAATGAGCTTGGATGGGGGGTTTTCTCTGTAATGGCGTGCCTGGATACAAAGGTTCCTATTCCGTTGGGTTCTGTCGTCAGGTAAGTGAGTTCAACACTGCCTGGGGGCTCCTTACCAAACTTTCTGCTTCACCAGAGCTCCCTGTTCCACCGGTCCCCAAGCTGCTCAAGGCTCACCCTCCACTTAATGCAGTGCCAATCCAATGACCCCCATACAGCCTCCCCCAAGCTCCTGGGAACCTGGGTGCAGCTGTTGTCCTCGCTGGAGAGAACAGAGCTGGGTATAGACTAGGTTAGTGTTAGGTTTAGGGTTAAGAAAGACTTAGGATCAGGGTTAGGGTTAGACGTCATTGGGGTCAGGGTTAGCGTAAGGCTTAGGGTAGGGGTCAGGGTTAGGGTTAGGTTCATGGTTAGGTTTAGGGTCAGACTCACAGTAGGGTCACGGTTAAGGTTATGGTCAGAGTCAGGGTCAGGGTCAGTGTTAGTGACGGTTAGGTTTAGGTTCAGGTTCAGGGTCATGGTCAGGTTTAGGGTCAGGTTCAAGTTTAGGTTTGGGGGCAAGGTTCATGTCAGGGCCAGGGTTAGGTTTGGGACAGGTTTAGTGTCAGGGTTAGGTTCAGGTTCAGGGTTAGGTTCATGGTTATGGTAAGGTCAGCTTTAAGTTTAGGTTCTGTTTTATGTGTAGGTTCAGGATCAGGGTTAGCTTTAGTGTTATGATTCTGTCAGGATCATGGATTGGGTGAGAGTTAGGTTTACAGTCAGGGTTAGGGTCAGTGTTAAGGTCAAAGCCAGGGTCAGGTTTAAGGTTAAGGGCTGACATAGGCAAAGTTCAGAGTTAGGGTTATGATCAGGTTCAGGGAGAGGGTCAGGATTATTGTTAAAGTGGGGTTAGGGGTAGGGTTAGAGGTAGGTTGAGGGTTAGGTTTAGACCGGGTTAGGGTCAGGGTCAGTGATAATGTTAGGGGTTAGTTTTAGGGTTAGGTTCAGCGTTAGGTTTCGGGTTAGGGCCCGTGTTAGTGTCAGGGTCAGGGTTACGTTTAGGGTTAGAGTTAGGGTCAGGCTCACAGTCAGGGTCAGGTTCAGTGTTCAGGTCAGGGACGGGTCACTGTTAGGGTCAGGGTTAGATTTATGGTCATGGTCTGGGTCAGGGTCAGGGTGAAATCTTGGGCCAGTGTCAGGGTTACGGTCAGGATCAGGTATTGGTTTAAAGTCCACATTCGGGTCAGCGACAGGGTTATGTAGTGGTCAGTGTTAGGGTCATGGTTAGGTTTAGGCTCAGGGCCAGGGTCACGTATAGTGTCAGGGTCTGGTATAGGCAAAGTTCAGGGTTAGGGTTATGATCATAATCAGGTATAGGGTCAGGGTTATTGTTAAAGTTAGGGTTAGTGTTAGGGTTAGCGTTTGGTTGACGTTTAGGGTTAGAGCTTGTTAGGATCAGGGTCTGTGGTAGGGTTAGTGGTTAGTGTTAGGGTTGGGTTCAGCGATAGGATTCTGGGGAAGGCCCGTGTTAGTGTCAGGGTCAGGATTACATTTAGGGTTAGTGTTAGGGTCAGGCTCACAGTCAGGGTCAGTTTGTTGTTCAGGTCAGGGTCAGGGTCACTGTAAGGGTCAGGGTTAGGTTTATGGTCATGGTCTGGGTCAGGGTCAGGGTGAAGTTTAGTGCCAGTGTCAGGTTTAGGGTCAGGTATAGGTATTGGTTTAAAGTCCACATTCCGGTCAGGGACAGGATTATGTAGTGGTCAGTGTTAGTGTCATGGTTAGGATTAGGGTCAGGGTCTGGGTCAGGTGAAGGTCAGGGACAGGGTCAGGTTTAGCGTCAGGCTTTGGTTTAGGGTCAATGTTCGGTTCAGTGTCACAGTTAGGTTTTGGCGGTAGGGTTTGGGATTGGGGTTAGGGTTAGAGTTAGAAGTAGGGTTATGGTAGGGTTAGGGTTAGACAGCGTAAGGTCAGTGTTAGGGTTTGGTTTAGGGTAGGGGTTAGTGTTAGGGTCAGGGTCAGCGTTAGGTTTAGGTTCCGGGTCCGTATTAGGGTCATGGTTAGAGTTACCTTTAGGTTTAGGCAAGGGTCAGGCTCACAGTCACGGTCTGTGTTAGGGTTAGTGTCAGGGTTAGGTCAGCGTCAGGGTTAGGATTAGGGTCAGGGTCTGTGTCATGATTAGGTTTGAGTCATGGTTACGGTAAGGTCAGATTTAAGTTTAGTTCAGGGTCCACATCAGGGTGAGTGTCAGGCTTAGGTTTAGGTTTAGGGTTCAGGTCAGGATCACATACAGGGTCAGGGTCAGGGCTTGGGTTAGGGTTTGGCGTAGGCTCACAGTCAGTGTCAGGGTCAGGGTTAGTGGTTACTGTTGGGGTTAGCCCCGCTCCTGGCTATGGACCCATCTCTTCAAGGTCTCAGGATAATCCCTGGGCAGAAGGGTGTAGACCCTACACCCGATCCCACTTAACCAGCCTTAAACGGGGTGTGAACATGACTTGCCCACCAGACATCTAAACCCTCATCAGCCTGATCCTGTTTGGGTCATCTCCACCCATGATGGCATGGCCAGGTCCTCTATACACACAAAGACACAGACACTCAGAGGCGCACACACACACACACACACACAAACACACACACACACACAGTGAGAGAGAGACTGCGAAGAGACCTAGGGCTACACCAGTGGATCAGAAGGTGTGGGACTCTCTGACTCTGAGCCCCCTGGTGTCACCTTTTGATTTTATTAGCCAAAGGGCCTGAGGCATTGGTGAAACCTGATATGACCTGCCAGGGAGGGGACGTGTCAAGCGGCGAGCTCTCTTCTCCCTGCATCCTTTCGGCTTCAGTACAGCAGAAGAACATGTCGCTTCCTTTAGGATGTTTCTAGAAATGAGCTGAACAGGAGGGTTTTCTCTTTATGGGGTGCCTGGATACGTGGGTTCCAATTCTGTTGGGCTCTGTTGTCAGGGAAGTGAGGTCACCACTGCCTGGGGGCTCCTTACCAAACTTTCTGCTCCACCAGAGCTCCCTGAGCCGCTGGTCCCCAAGCTGCTCAAGGCTCACACTCCACTCAATGCAGTGCCCATCCAGTGACCCCCATACAGCCTTCCCCCAGCCCTTGGGAGGCCTGGGTGCAGCTGCTGTCCCCACTGGAGGGAACAGAGCTGGGTTTAGACCAGGTTAGTGTTAGGGTTAGGGAGAAGAAAGACTTAGGGTCAGGTTTAGGTTTAGACCTCGTTGGGGTCAGGGTTAGCGAGGCTTAGGGTAGGGGTCAGGGTTAGGGTTAGGTTCATGGTTAGGTTTAGGGTCAGGCTCACAGTAGGGTCAGGGTTAGGGTTTCGGTCAGAGTCAGGGTCAGGGTCAGTGTTAGGGTGACTATTAGGTTTAGTGTCAGGTTCAGGATGATGGTCAGATTTAGGGTCAGGTTCAAGTTTTTGTTTGGGGGCAAAGTCATGTCAGTTCAGGGTTAGGTTTAGGACAGGTTTAGTGTCACGGTAGGGTCAGGGTCAGGGTTAGGTTCATGGTTATGGTAAGGTCAGCTTTATGTTTAGGTTCTGTTTTATGAGTAGGTTCAGGATCAGGGTTAGCTTTAGGGTTACGATTCTGTTCAGCATCACGGTTTGCGTCAGAGTTAGGATTACAGTCTGGGTTAGGGTCAGAGTTAAGGTCAAGGCTACGGTCAGGTTTAAGTTTAACATCTGACAAAGGCAAATTTCAGAGTTAGGGTTATGATCATGGTCAGGGAGAGGTTCGGGATTATTGTTAAAGTGTGGTTAGGGTTAGGGAAGAGGTAGGTTGAGGGTTAGGGTTAGACCGGGTTAGGGTCATAGTCAGGGATAATGTTAGGGGTTAGTTTTAGGGTTAGGTTCAGCGTTAGGTTTCGGGTCAGGGTCCGTGTTAGTGTCAGGGAGGGTTAGGTTTAGGGTTAGAGTTAGAGTCAGGCTCACATTCAGTGTCAGGGTTAGTGTTAGGGTCAGGGTCAGGGTCACTTTTAGGTTTAGGGTTAGGTTTCTGGTGTTTGCCTTAGTCAAGGTCAGGTGAAGTCTAGAGCCAGGGTCAGGTTTACGGTCAGGATCAGGTATTGGTTTAAAGTCCACATTAGTATCAACGACAGGGTTATGTAGTAGTCAGTGTTAGAGTAATGGATTGGATTAGGATCATAACCATAATAGAGTATTTAATGCATCCTAGCTTTCATCAAGTGTAAGATGCACTATAGTTTATGTTCGACTAAGAAAGAGAAATGCTGTCAGTTAAACTAGGATATGTCATCAAGTGCAAGGTGAGTGCAACCTTAAGAGATATTAAAATGGGGGTGGGGGACAAATCTTAGAAGAAGTAAATTGTGGTAGTAGAATAAATCAGAAAGGTCCAACACTTGGATCAACTAAAGAAGTGATTATTGCTTACCATGTGCCCCAAACTATATTAAGTCCTAGAACAATAGACGTGCTCATCTTGATGCCCCGCAGCTGTTAGACCCAGGGTACAGTGGGCTGTAGCCAACGACCAGCAGGCCCCAAGTGCCATGTGCAGACTCTAAGAGCAACTGCCTTTGAGAGAGGAAACGGTTGAGAGTGGGCTTTCTGAGGTAGAGAATTACTAGCTGGGAAAGTAGTAAAATTGACATAGAATCGGAATTGATGCCCCTACATGACAGAGTTGGTGAAACTTCCCTTCTCAGAAATCTTGAGGCTCCTCAGAAATGTATTTTTCATTTTGGACAGAACATTCAGGATAAATATAATCTGTTCGAGTTCCTGGTTCTCTCATCCGGACTGTTTCTTAAGCTTCACTGGCAGAAGAAAAGGGTTTTGATAATCCAGGGTAAATCCTGACAAAAGCAAAGCAAGGTATCTATGAAAACTAACCACTCAGAAGAGAACAACAGATAACAGGCCAGGCCGACCTGACCCTGCAGGATAGGTAAGGCTGGTCTGGAAACAGGGGTAGAGGGGAAGTGCCCATCTCCTGCTAGAAGAGCTAGAGAAGACCCCTTCCGGAGAGACCACCAGGAGAGGAGAGCAGTACGTGCTGATGATGAAGAATATTTTATCAGCAGAGAAGGTCAAAATGACAAAGTTCCATGATCAGAGTAAACATATGGGATTTAAAAATAAAAAATAAAAAAAAGATTTTTTTGAAAGGACTTTTCTTTAAAGGAATTTAAACAAAAGTCCTTTAAAGAGACAGTTGGCTGTTTAAACCAATAGTAAAACTCACTGAGAGAATCGCCGCATTATTTATTGGGGTAGAAAGGACCTGGAATGTAGAAAGACCCATTCTGCAGAGGAAAAAATAGAATCACTAACAGGCCTCATGCCTTGCACAGCCAGTGGCTAGAATCCATGCCTCATGAGACCCTGTACTAGAAGGCCGCTAGAACAATCTCAACTATGTTAGTCTTTCGTGGAAGCCAACAAGTGTTTCCCCAGTTAATTGCATGGTAAGAATCAGTCACGTTATGTTATAATGATTGTCGATATCTTTAAAAGCCTTGTCAAGTTCCTTTTTGAATAACCTTCACCCACCCTTAGAGAAATTTATCTGTGGTTCACCTCTTTGAAATACCTCATGGTTGTTCCACATTTTCCGTAGCCGAAAAACAAAAACAAACAAACAAAAAAAAGCTTTTTATTAACAAAGTGTTCAGAAGGGGGCGCCACTGTAAACAATGAGAGTTTTCGCTGCCGGGACAATTTTGCTGCAGAAACAGCTGAAAGCAATCGGGTCAAACAGAGCCAAGGGCTGGAGGGATTTTTAAAATGACAAAAACCAAACCAAATCTAACCAAAACAAAAATCAAAACCAATGGCCAAGATTACAAGTTTGCTACTAAAGGTATGACATTCTCCTAAGACATGCGAGTGACTTGATCACTTTATTTATATATTTATATTTGAAGAAGAAGGAACTATTTGATGCAGAAAATCCACGTTGGTTAAAAATTACCAGATATGGGGGCTCCTGGGTGGCTCAGTGGTTTAGGCCTCTGCCTTCGGCTCAGGTCATGATTTCAGGGTCCTGGGATGGAGCCCCACATCGGGCTCTCTGCTCAGCGGGGAGCCTGCTTCCCCCCTCTCTCTCTGCCTCCCTCTCTACCTACTTGTGATCTGTCTGTCAAATGGGTAAATAAGATCTTTAAATAAAGAATTACTAGATGTGAAATACATCGAGGGTATGGGAAGGAAAATGATTTCACCTGATCTGACTAGGAAGTGGTTGAAGCCTGAATTAAAGTGCCACAAAAAGAGTAGAGACCTGGGAAATATATGGGGTAAAAATCCCTAGAAAAACAGCAATAATAACTGGCTGCTCTTTATTGACCAGATCCTGCGATAGGTAAAGAAGAGCTGGTTTAGCCAGAGGATGATCTCCGTTTGTCTTCATGATCTGGCATTTCCTGCAAGCCAGGCATGGGGCTCTGCACTAGAGCTGCAAATGCTGGGGGCCCTCATTGTCCCTTTTCTCTTCTCAGGGGGACAACGGGCATGTCCATGGTGCAGTGTGACAGGCTTTACCACAGGGAGATAATAGACTGCCAAGGGTAGGTGGGAGCTGGGAAAAGCCACTTAGGAACAGATTTTCAAGGGAGGTGATAGACAAGGGCAAAGCGAAGAATGAGGATGAGTGTGTCAAGTTTCAGAGTGCCAGGAGGCAGCACAGTGCATTCGGGAAACTACAGCAAGTTCATGACAACCGACAGCTGATCTGGCAGCATCACCTGGGGATGGAGGCTGAGCCCCGGGGTTAACACTGGGGGTGAGAAGGTTTGTATACTATGGCGAGGAGGTGAGGTACTACACTGTGGGGGCACAGGGAGCTACCGGAGGATTTCAAATATCAGAATCGTAACCATAATAGAGTATTTCATTGCATCCTAGCTTTCATCAAGTGTAAGATGCACTATAGTTTATGTTCGACTAAGAAAGAGAAATGCTGTCAGTTAAACTAGGATATGTCATCAAGTGCAAGGTGAGTGCCACCTTAAGAGATATTAAAATGGGGGGGGACAAATCTTAGAACAAGTAAATTGTGGTAGTAGAATAATTAAGAAAGATCCAACACTTGGATCAACTAAAGAAGTGATTATTGCTTACCATGTGCCCCAAACTATATTAAGTCCTAGAACAAGAGACGTGCTCATCTTGAAGCCTTGCAGCTGTTAGACCCAAGGTACAGAGGGCAGTAGCCAACGACCAGCAGGCTCCAAGTGCCATGTGCAGACTCTAAGAGCAACTGCCTTTGAAAGAGAAAACGGTTGACAGTGGGCTTTCTGAGGTAGAGAATTACTAGCTGGGAAAGTAGTAAAATTGACACAGAATCGGAATTGATGCCCCTACATGACAGAGTTGGTGAAACTTCCCTTCTCAGAGATCTTGAGGCACCTCAGAAATGAATTTTTCATTTTGGACAGAACATTCAGGATAAATATGATCTGTTTGAATTCCTGGTTTCTCATTAGGACAGTTTCTTAGGCTTCACTGGCAGAAGAAAAGGGTTTTGATAATCCAGGGTAAATCCTGACAAAAGCAAAGCACGGTATCTATGAAAAACTAACCCCTCAGAGGAGAACAACAGATAAGGGCCAGGGCTACCTGACCCTGCAGGATAGGTAAGGTTAGTCTGGCAACAGGGGTATTTGGGAACTGCCCATCTCCTGCTAGAAGAGCTAGAGAAGACCCCTTCCGGAGAGACCACCAAGAGAGGAGAGCAGTAGGTGCTAATGATGAAGAATATTTTAATCAGGGGCGCCTGGGTGGCTCAGTGGATTAAGCCTCTGCCTTCGGCTCGGGCCATGATCTCAGTGTCCTGGGATTGAGCCCCGCATCGGGCTCTTTGCTCAGCAGGAGCCTGCTTTTCTATCTCTCTCTGCCTGACTCTCCGCCTACTTGTGATTTCTCTCTCTGTCAAATAAATACATAAAATCTTTTAAAAAAAAAAAAGAATATTTTAATCAGCAGAGATGGTCAAAATGACAAAGTTCCATGATCAGAGTAAACATATGGGATTTAAAAATAAAAAATAAAAAAATGTTTTTGAAAGGACTTTTCTTTAAAGGAATTTAAACAAAAGACCTTTTTAAGAGACAGTTGGCTGTTTAAACCCAAAGTACAACTCACTGAGAGAATCGCCGCATTATTTATTGGGGTAGAAAGGACCTGGAATGTAGAAAGACCCATTCTGCAGAGGAAAAAATAGAATCACTAACAGGCCTCATGCCTTGCACAGCCAGTGGCTAGAATACCTACCCCATCATACCCTGTGCTAGAAGGCCACTAGAACCATTTCAACTATGTTAGTTTTTCTTGGAAGCCAACAAGTGTTTGCCCAGTTAAGAGCGCGGTAACAATCAGTCACGTTATGTTATAATGATTGTCGATATCTTTAAAAGCCTTGTCAAGTTCCTTTTTGAGTAACCCTCACCCCACCCTTAGAGAAATTTATCTGTGGTTCACCTCTTTGAAGTACCTCATTGTTGTTCCACATTTACCATAGCCGAAAAACAAACAAACAAAAAAAAAGCTTTTTATTAACAAAGTGTTCAGAAGGGGGCGCCACTGTAAACAATGAGAGTTTTCGCTGCCCGGACAATTTTGTTGCAGAAACAGCTGAAAGCAATCAGGTCAGACAGAGCCAAGGGCTGGAGGGATTTTTAAAATGACAAAAACCGAACGAAATCAAACCAAAACAAAAATCAAAAATCAAAACCAATGGCCAAGATTTCAAGTTTGCTACTAAAGGTATGACATTCTCCTAAGACATGCGAGTGACTTGATCACTTTATTTATATATTTATATTTGAAGAAGAAGGAACTATTTGATGCAGCAAATCCACGTTGGTTAAAAATTACCAGATATGGGGGCTCCTGGGTGGCTCAGTGGTTTAGGCCTCTGCCTTCAGCTCAGGTCATGATTTCAGGGTCCTGGGATGGAGCCCCACATCGGGCTCTCTGCTCAGCGGGGAGCCTGCTTCCCCCCTCTCTCTCTGCCTTCCTCTCTACCTACTTGTGATCTGTCTGTCAAATGGGTAAATAAGATCTTTAAATAAAGAATTACTAGATGTGAAATACATCGAGGGTATGGGAAGGAAAATGATTTCACCTGCTCTGACTAGGAAGTGATTGAAGCCTGAATTAAAGTGCCACAAAAAGAGTAGAGACCTGGGAAATATATGGGGTAAAAATGCCTAGAAAAACAGCAATAATAACTGGCTGCTCTTTATTGATCCAGATCCTGCGGTAGGCAAAGAAGAGCTGGTTTTAGCCAGAGGATGATCTCCGTTTGTCTTCATGATCTGGCATTTCCTGCAAGCCAGGCATGGGGCTCTGCACTAGAGCTGCAAATGCTGGGGGCCCTCATTGTCCCTTTTCTCTTCTCAGGGGGACAACGGGCATGTCCATGGTGCAGTGTGACAGGCTTTACCACAGGGAGATAATAGACTGCCAAGGGTAGGTGGGAGCTGGGAAAAGCCACTTAGGAACAGATTTACAAGGGAGGTGATAGACAAGGGCAAAGCGAAGAATGAGGATGAGTGTGTCAAGTTTCAGAGTGCCAGGAGGCAGCACAGTGCATTCGGGAAACTACAGCAAGTTCATGACAACCGACAACTGATCTGGCAGCATAACTTGGGGATGGAGGCTGAGCCCCGGGGTTAACACTGGGGGTGAGAAGGTTTGTATACTATGGCGAGGAGGTGAGGTACTACACTGTGGGGGCACAGGGAGCTACCGGAGGATTTCAAATATCAGAATCGTAACCATAATAGAGTATTTCATTGCATCCTAGCTTTCATCAAGTGTAAGATGCACTATAGTTTATGTTCGACTAAGAAAGAGAAATGCTGTCAGTTAAAGTAGGATATGTCATCAAGTGCAAGGTGAGTGCCACCTTAAGAGATATTAAAATGGGGGGGGACAAATCTTAGAACAAGTAAATTGTGGTAGTAGAATAATTAAGAAAGATCCAACACTTGGATCAACTAAAGAAGTGATTATTGCTTAGCATGTGCCCCAAACTATATTAAGTCCTAGAACAAGAGACGTGCTCATCTTGAAGCCTTGCAGCTGTTAGACCCAAGGTACAGAGGGCAGTAGCCAACGACCAGCAGGCTCCAAGTGCCATGTGCAGACTCTAAGAGCAACTGCCTTTGAAAGAGAAAACGGTTGACAGTGGGCTTTCTGAGGTAGAGAATTACTAGCTGGGAAAGTAGTAAAATTGACACAGAATCGGAATTGATGCCCCTACATGACAGAGTTGGTGAAACTTCCCTTCTCAGAGATCTTGAGGCACCTCAGAAATGAATTTTTCATTTTGGACAGAACATTCAGGATAAATATGATCTGTTTGAATTCCTGGTTTCTCATTAGGACAGTTTCTTAGGCTTCACTGGCAGAAGAAAAGGGTTTTGATAATCCAGGGTAAATCCTGACAAAAGCAAAGCACGGTATCTATGAAAAACTAACCCCTCAGAGGAGAACAACAGATAAAGGGCCAGGCCTACCTGACCCTGCAGGATAGGTAAGGTTAGTCTGGCAACAGGGGTATTTGGGAACTGCCCATCTCCTGCTAGAAGAGCTAGAGAAGACCCCTTCCGGAGAGACCACCAAGAGAGGAGAGCAGTAGGTGCTAATGATGAAGAATATTTTAATCAGGGGCGCCTGGGTGGCTCAGTGGATTAAGCCTCTGCCTTCGGCTCGGGCCATGATCTCAGTGTCCTGGGATTGAGCCCCGCATCGGGCTCTTTGCTCAGCAGGAGCCTGCTTTTCTATCTCTCTCTGCCTGACTCTCCGCCTACTTGTGATTTCTCTCTCTGTCAAATAAATACAGAAAATCTTTAAAAAAAAAAAAGAATATTTTAATCAGCAGAGATGGTCAAAATGACAAAGTTCCATGATCAGAGTAAACATATGGGATTTAAAAATAAAAAATAAAAAAATGTTTTTGAAAGGACTTTTCTTTAAAGGAATTTAAACAAAAGACCTTTTTAAGAGACAGTTGGCTGTTTAAACCCAAAGTACAACTCACTGAGAGAATCGCCGCATTATTTATTGGGGTAGAAAGGACCTGGAATGTAGAAAGACCCATTCTGCAGAGGAAAAAATAGAATCACTAACAGGCCTCATGCCTTGCACAGCCAGTGGCTAGAATACCTACCCCATCATACCCTGTGCTAGAAGGCCACTAGAACCATTTCAACTATGTTAGTTTTTCTTGGAAGCCAACAAGTGTTTGCCCAGTTAAGAGCGCGGTAACAATCAGTCACGTTATGTTATAATGATTGTCGATATCTTTAAAAGCCTTGTCAAGTTCCTTTTTGAGTAACCCTCACCCCACCCTTAGAGAAATTTATCTGTGGTTCACCTCTTTGAAGTACCTCATTGTTGTTCCACATTTACCATAGCCGAAAAACAAACAAACAAACAAAAAAGCTTTTTATTAACAAAGTGTTCAGAAGGGGGCGCCACTGTAAACAATGAGAGTTTTCGCTGCCCGGACAATTTTGTTGCAGAAACAGCTGAAAGCAATCAGGTCAGACAGAGCCAAGGGCTGGAGGGATTTTTAAAATGACAAAAACCGAACCAAATCTAACCAAAACAAAAATCAAAACCAATGGCCAAGATTTCAAGTTTGCTACTAAAGGTATGACATTCTCCTAAGACATGCGAGTGACTTGATCACTTTATTTATATATTTATATTTGAAGAAGAAGGAACTATTTGATGCAGCAAATCCACGTTGGTTAAAAATTACCAGATATGGGGGCTCCTGGGTGGCTCAGTGGTTTAGGCCTCTGCCTTCGGCTCAGGTCATGATTTCAGGGTCCTGGAATGGAGCCCCACATCGGGCTCTCTGCTCAGCGGGGAGCCTGCTTCCCCCCTCTCTCTCTGCCTCCCTCTCTACCTACTTGTGATCTGTCTGTCAAATGGGTAAATAAGATCTTTAAATAAAGAATTACTAGATGTGAAATACATCGAGGGTATGGGAAGGAAAATGATTTCACCTGATCTGACTAGGAAGTGGTTGAAGCCTGAATTAAAGTGCCACAAAAAGAGTAGAGACCTGGGAAATATATGGGGTAAAAATGCCTAGAAAAACAGCAATAATAACTGGCTGCTCTTTATTGATCCAGATCCTGCGGTAGGCAAAGAAGAGCTGGTTTTAGCCAGAGGATGATCTCCGTTTGTCTTCATGATCTGGCATTTCCTGCAAGCCAGGCATGGGGCTCTGCACTAGAGCTGCAAATGCTGGGGGCCCTCATTGTCCCTTTTCTCTTCTCAGGGGGACAATGGGCATGTCCATGGTGCAGTGTGACAGGCTTTACCACAGGGAGATAATAGACTGCCAAGGGTAGGTGGGAGCTGGGAAAAGCCACTTAGGAACAGATTTTCAAGGGAGGTGATAGACAAGGGCAAAGCGAAGAATGAGGATGAGTGTGTCAAGTTTCAGAGTGCCAGGAGGCAGCACAGTGCATTCGGGAAACTACAGCAAGTTCATGACAACCGACAGCTGATCTGGCAGCATCACCTGGGGATGGAGGCTGAGCCCCGTGGTTAACACTGGGGGTGAGAAGGTTTGTATACTATGGCGAGGAGGTGAGGTACTACACTGTGGGGGCACAGGGAGCTACCGGAGGATTTCAAATATCAGAATCGTAACCATAATAGAGTATTTCATTGCATCCTAGCTTTCATCAAGTGTAAGATGCACTATAGTTTATGTTCGACTAAGAAAGAGAAATGCTGTCAGTTAAAGTAGGATATGTCATCAAGTGCAAGGTGAGTGCCACCTTAAGAGATATTAAAATGGGGGGGGACAAATCTTAGAACAAGTAAATTGTGGTAGTAGAATAATTAAGAAAGATCCAACACTTGGATCAACTAAAGAAGTGATTATTGCTTAGCATGTGCCCCAAACTATATTAAGTCCTAGAACAAGAGACGTGCTCATCTTGAAGCCTTGCAGCTGTTAGACCCAAGGTACAGAGGGCAGTAGCCAACGACCAGCAGGCTCCAAGTGCCATGTGCAGACTCTAAGAGCAACTGCCTTTGAAAGAGAAAACGGTTGACAGTGGGCTTTCTGAGGTAGAGAATTACTAGCTGGGAAAGTAGTAAAATTGACACAGAATCGGAATTGATGCCCCTACATGACAGAGTTGGTGAAACTTCCCTTCTCAGAGATCTTGAGGCACCTCAGAAATGAATTTTTCATTTTGGACAGAACATTCAGGATAAATATGATCTGTTTGAATTCCTGGTTTCTCATTAGGACAGTTTCTTAGGCTTCACTGGCAGAAGAAAAGGGTTTTGATAATCCAGGGTAAATCCTGACAAAAGCAAAGCACGGTATCTATGAAAAACTAACCCCTCAGAGGAGAACAACAGATAAAGGGCCAGGCCTACCTGACCCTGCAGGATAGGTAAGGTTAGTCTGGCAACAGGGGTATTTGGGAACTGCCCATCTCCTGCTAGAAGAGCTAGAGAAGACCCCTTCCAGAGAGACCACCAAGAGAGGAGAGCAGTAGGTGCTAATGATGAAGAATATTTTAATCAGGGGCGCCTGGGTGGCTCAGTGGATTAAGCCTCTGCCTTCGGCTCGGGCCATGATCTCAGTGTCCTGGGATTGAGCCCCGCATCGGGCTCTTTGCTCAGCAGGAGCCTGCTTTTCTATCTCTCTCTGCCTGACTCTCCGCCTACTTGTGATTTCTCTCTCTGTCAAATAAATACAGAAAATCTTTAAAAAAAAAAAAAGAATATTTTAATCAGCAGAGATGGTCAAAATGACAAAGTTCCATGATCAGAGTAAACATATGGGATTTAAAAATAAAAAATAAAAAAATTTTTTTGAAAGGACTTTTCTTTAAAGGAATTTAAACAAAAGACCTTTTTAAGAGACAGTTGGCTGTTTAAACCCAAAGTACAACTCACTGAGAGAATCGCCGCATTATTTATTGGGGTAGAAAGGACCTGGAATGTAGAAAGACCCATTCTGCAGAGGAAAAAATAGAATCACTAACAGGCCTCATGCCTTGCACAGCCAGTGGCTAGAATACCTACCCCATCATACCCTGTGCTAGAAGGCCACTAGAACCATTTCAACTATGTTAGTTTTTCTTGGAAGCCAACAAGTGTTTGCCCAGTTAAGAGCGCGGTAACAATCAGTCACGTTATGTTATAATGATTGTCGATATCTTTAAAAGCCTTGTCAAGTTCCTTTTTGAGTAACCCTCACCCCACCCTTAGAGAAATTTATCTGTGGTTCACCTCTTTGAAGTACCTCATTGTTGTTCCACATTTACCATAGCCGAAAAACAAACAAACAAAAAAAAAAGCTTTTTATTAACAAAGTGTTCAGAAGGGGGCGCCACTGTAAACAATGAGAGTTTTCGCTGCCCGGACAATTTTGTTGCAGAAACAGCTGAAAGCAATCAGGTCAGACAGAGCCAAGGGCTGGAGGGATTTTTAAAATGACAAAAACCGAACCAAATCTAACCAAAACAAAAATCAAAAATCAAAACCAATGGCCAAGATTTCAAGTTTGCTACTAAAGGTATGACATTCTCCTAAGACATGCGAGTGACTTGATCACTTTATTTATATATTTATATTTGAAGAAGAAGGAACTATTTGATGCAGCAAATCCACGTTGGTTAAAAATTACCAGATAATCGGGCTCTCTGCTCAGCAGGGAGCCTGCTTCCTCCTCTCTCTCTCTGCCTGCCTCTCTGCCTACTTGTAACCTCTCTCTGTCAAATAAATAAATAAAAATCTTTAAAAAAAAAAATTACCAGATATGGGGCCTCCTGGGTGGCTCAGTGGTTTAGGCCTCTGCCTTCGGCTCAGGTCATGATTTCAGGGTCCTGGAATGGAGCCCCACATCGGGCTCTCTGCTCAGCGGGGAGCCTGCTTCCCCCCTCTCTCTCTGCCTCCCTCTCTACCTACTTGTGATCTGTCTGTCAAATGGGTAAATAAGATCTTTAAATAAAGAATTACTAGATGTGAAATACATCGAGGGTATGGGAAGGAAAATGATTTCACCTGATCTGACTAGGAAGTGGTTGAAGCCTGAATTAAAGTGCCACAAAAAGAGTAGAGACCTGGGAAATATATGGGGTAAAAATGCCTAGAAAAACAGCAATAATAACTGGCTGCTCTTTATTGATCCAGATCCTGCGGTAGGCAAAGAAGAGCTGGTTTTAGCCAGAGGATGATCTCCGTTTGTCTTCATAATCTGGCATTTCCTGCAAGCCAGGCATGGGGCTCTGCACTAGAGCTGCAAATGCTGGGGGCCCTCATTGTCCCTTTTCTCTTCTCAGGGGGACAACGGGCATGTCCATGGTGCAGTGTGACAGGCTTTACCACAGGGAGATAATAGACTGCCAAGGGTAGGTAGGAGCTGGGAAAAGCCACTTAGGAACAGATTTTCAAGGGAGGTGATAGACAAGGGCAAAGCGAAGTATGAGGATGAGTGTGTCAAGTTTCAGAGTGCCAGGAGGCAGCACAGTGCATTCGGGAAACTACAGCAAGTTCGTGACAACCGACAGCTGATCTGGCAGCGTCACCTGTGGATGGAGGCTGAGCCCCGGGGTTAACACTGGGGGTGAGAAGGTTTGTATACTATGGCGAGGAGGTGAGGTACTACACTGTGGGGGCACAGGGAGCTACCGGAGGATTTCAAATATCAGAATCGTAACCATAATAGAGTATTTCATTGCATCCTAGCTTTCATCAAGTGTAAGATGCACTATAGTTTATGTTCGACTAAGAAAGAGAAATGCTGTCAGTTAAAGTAGGATATGTCATCAAGTGCAAGGTGAGTGCCACCTTAAGAGATATTAAAATGGGGGGGGGACAAATCTTAGAACAAGTAAATTGTGGTAGTAGAATAATTAAGAAAGATCCAACACTTGGATCAACTAAAGAAGTGATTATTGCTTAGCATGTGCCCCAAACTATATTAAGTCCTAGAACAAGAGACGTGCTCATCTTGAAGCCTTGCAGCTGTTAGACCCAAGGTACAGAGGGCAGTAGCCAACGACCAGCAGGCTCCAAGTGCCATGTGCAGACTCTAAGAGCAACTGCCTTTGAAAGAGAAAACGGTTGACAGTGGGCTTTCTGAGGTAGAGAATTACTAGCTGGGAAAGTAGTAAAATTGACACAGAATCGGAATTGATGCCCCTACATGACAGAGTTGGTGAAACTTCCCTTCTCAGAGATCTTGAGGCACCTCAGAAATGAATTTTTCATTTTGGACAGAACATTCAGGATAAATATGATCTGTTTGAATTCCTGGTTTCTCATTAGGACAGTTTCTTAGGCTTCACTGGCAGAAGAAAAGGGTTTTGATAATCCAGGGTAAATCCTGACAAAAGCAAAGCACGGTATCTATGAAAAACTAACCCCTCAGAGGAGAACAACAGATAAAGGGCCAGGCCTACCTGACCCTGCAGGATAGGTAAGGTTAGTCTGGCAACAGGGGTATTTGGGAACTGCCCATCTCCTGCTAGAAGAGCTAGAGAAGACCCCTTCCGGAGAGACCACCAAGAGAGGAGAGCAGTAGGTGCTAATGATGAAGAATATTTTAATCAGGGGCGCCTGGGTGGCTCAGTGGATTAAGCCTCTGCCTTCGGCTCGGGCCATGATCTCAGTGTCCTGGGATTGAGCCCCGCATCGGGCTCTTTGCTCAGCAGGAGCCTGCTTTTCTATCTCTCTCTGCCTGACTCTCCGCCTACTTGTGATTTCTCTCTCTGTCAAATAAATACATAAAATCTTTTAAAAAAAAAAAAGAATATTTTAATCAGCAGAGATGGTCAAAATGACAAAGTTCCATGATCAGAGTAAACATATGGGATTTAAAAATAAAAAATAAAAAAATGTTTTTGAAAGGACTTTTCTTTAAAGGAATTTAAACAAAAGACCTTTTTAAGAGACAGTTGGCTGTTTAAACCCAAAGTACAACTCACTGAGAGAATCGCCGCATTATTTATTGGGGTAGAAAGGACCTGGAATGTAGAAAGACCCATTCTGCAGAGGAAAAAATAGAATCACTAACAGGCCTCATGCCTTGCACAGCCAGTGGCTAGAATACCTACCCCATCATACCCTGTGCTAGAAGGCCACTAGAACCATTTCAACTATGTTAGTTTTTCTTGGAAGCCAACAAGTGTTTGCCCAGTTAAGAGCGCGGTAACAATCAGTCACGTTATGTTATAATGATTGTCGATATCTTTAAAAGCCTTGTCAAGTTCCTTTTTGAGTAACCCTCACCCCACCCTTAGAGAAATTTATCTGTGGTTCACCTCTTTGAAGTACCTCATTGTTGTTCCACATTTACCATAGCCGAAAAACAAACAAACAAACAAAAAAGCTTTTTATTAACAAAGTGTTCAGAAGGGGGCGCCACTGTAAACAATGAGAGTTTTCGCTGCCCGGACAATTTTGTTGCAGAAACAGCTGAAAGCAATCAGGTCAGACAGAGCCAAGGGCTGGAGGGATTTTTAAAATGACAAAAACCGAACCAAATCTAACCAAAACAAAAATCAAAACCAATGGCCAAGATTTCAAGTTTGCTACTAAAGGTATGACATTCTCCTAAGACATGCGAGTGACTTGATCACTTTATTTATATATTTATATTTGAAGAAGAAGGAACTATTTGATGCAGCAAATCCACGTTGGTTAAAAATTACCAGATATGGGGGCTCCTGGGTGGCTCAGTGGTTTAGGCCTCTGCCTTCGGCTCAGGTCATGATTTCAGGGTCCTGGAATGGAGCCCCACATCGGGCTCTCTGCTCAGCGGGGAGCCTGCTTCCCCCCTCTCTCTCTGCCTCCCTCTCTACCTACTTGTGATCTGTCTGTCAAATGGGTAAATAAGATCTTTAAATAAAGAATTACTAGATGTGAAATACATCGAGGGTATGGGAAGGAAAATGATTTCACCTGATCTGACTAGGAAGTGGTTGAAGCCTGAATTAAAGTGCCACAAAAAGAGTAGAGACCTGGGAAATATATGGGGTAAAAATGCCTAGAAAAACAGCAATAATAACTGGCTGCTCTTTATTGATCCAGATCCTGCGGTAGGCAAAGAAGAGCTGGTTTTAGCCAGAGGATGATCTCCGTTTGTCTTCATGATCTGGCATTTCCTGCAAGCCAGGCATGGGGCTCTGCACTAGAGCTGCAAATGCTGGGGGCCCTCATTGTCCCTTTTCTCTTCTCAGGGGGACAATGGGCATGTCCATGGTGCAGTGTGACAGGCTTTACCACAGGGAGATAATAGACTGCCAAGGGTAGGTGGGAGCTGGGAAAAGCCACTTAGGAACAGATTTTCAAGGGAGGTGATAGACAAGGGCAAAGCGAAGAATGAGGATGAGTGTGTCAAGTTTCAGAGTGCCAGGAGGCAGCACAGTGCATTCGGGAAACTACAGCAAGTTCATGACAACCGACAGCTGATCTGGCAGCATCACCTGGGGATGGAGGCTGAGCCCCGTGGTTAACACTGGGGGTGAGAAGGTTTGTATACTATGGCGAGGAGGTGAGGTACTACACTGTGGGGGCACAGGGAGCTACCGGAGGATTTCAAATATCAGAATCGTAACCATAATAGAGTATTTCATTGCATCCTAGCTTTCATCAAGTGTAAGATGCACTATAGTTTATGTTCGACTAAGAAAGAGAAATGCTGTCAGTTAAAGTAGGATATGTCATCAAGTGCAAGGTGAGTGCCACCTTAAGAGATATTAAAATGGGGGGGGACAAATCTTAGAACAAGTAAATTGTGGTAGTAGAATAATTAAGAAAGATCCAACACTTGGATCAACTAAAGAAGTGATTATTGCTTAGCATGTGCCCCAAACTATATTAAGTCCTAGAACAAGAGACGTGCTCATCTTGAAGCCTTGCAGCTGTTAGACCCAAGGTACAGAGGGCAGTAGCCAACGACCAGCAGGCTCCAAGTGCCATGTGCAGACTCTAAGAGCAACTGCCTTTGAAAGAGAAAACGGTTGACAGTGGGCTTTCTGAGGTAGAGAATTACTAGCTGGGAAAGTAGTAAAATTGACACAGAATCGGAATTGATGCCCCTACATGACAGAGTTGGTGAAACTTCCCTTCTCAGAGATCTTGAGGCACCTCAGAAATGAATTTTTCATTTTGGACAGAACATTCAGGATAAATATGATCTGTTTGAATTCCTGGTTTCTCATTAGGACAGTTTCTTAGGCTTCACTGGCAGAAGAAAAGGGTTTTGATAATCCAGGGTAAATCCTGACAAAAGCAAAGCACGGTATCTATGAAAAACTAACCCCTCAGAGGAGAACAACAGATAAAGGGCCAGGCCTACCTGACCCTGCAGGATAGGTAAGGTTAGTCTGGCAACAGGGGTATTTGGGAACTGCCCATCTCCTGCTAGAAGAGCTAGAGAAGACCCCTTCCAGAGAGACCACCAAGAGAGGAGAGCAGTAGGTGCTAATGATGAAGAATATTTTAATCAGGGGCGCCTGGGTGGCTCAGTGGATTAAGCCTCTGCCTTCGGCTCGGGCCATGATCTCAGTGTCCTGGGATTGAGCCCCGCATCGGGCTCTTTGCTCAGCAGGAGCCTGCTTTTCTATCTCTCTCTGCCTGACTCTCCGCCTACTTGTGATTTCTCTCTCTGTCAAATAAATACAGAAAATCTTTAAAAAAAAAAAAGAATATTTTAATCAGCAGAGATGGTCAAAATGACAAAGTTCCATGATCAGAGTAAACATATGGGATTTAAAAATAAAAAATAAAAAAATTTTTTTGAAAGGACTTTTCTTTAAAGGAATTTAAACAAAAGACCTTTTTAAGAGACAGTTGGCTGTTTAAACCCAAAGTACAACTCACTGAGAGAATCGCCGCATTATTTATTGGGGTAGAAAGGACCTGGAATGTAGAAAGACCCATTCTGCAGAGGAAAAAATAGAATCACTAACAGGCCTCATGCCTTGCACAGCCAGTGGCTAGAATACCTACCCCATCATACCCTGTGCTAGAAGGCCACTAGAACCATTTCAACTATGTTAGTTTTTCTTGGAAGCCAACAAGTGTTTGCCCAGTTAAGAGCGCGGTAACAATCAGTCACGTTATGTTATAATGATTGTCGATATCTTTAAAAGCCTTGTCAAGTTCCTTTTTGAGTAACCCTCACCCCACCCTTAGAGAAATTTATCTGTGGTTCACCTCTTTGAAGTACCTCATTGTTGTTCCACATTTACCATAGCCGAAAAACAAACAAACAAAAAAAAAAAGCTTTTTATTAACAAAGTGTTCAGAAGGGGGCGCCACTGTAAACAATGAGAGTTTTCGCTGCCCGGACAATTTTGTTGCAGAAACAGCTGAAAGCAATCAGGTCAGACAGAGCCAAGGGCTGGAGGGATTTTTAAAATGACAAAAACCGAACCAAATCTAACCAAAACAAAAATCAAAAATCAAAACCAATGGCCAAGATTTCAAGTTTGCTACTAAAGGTATGACATTCTCCTAAGACATGCGAGTGACTTGATCACTTTATTTATATATTTATATTTGAAGAAGAAGGAACTATTTGATGCAGCAAATCCACGTTGGTTAAAAATTACCAGATAATCGGGCTCTCTGCTCAGCAGGGAGCCTGCTTCCTCCTCTCTCTCTCTGCCTGCCTCTCTGCCTACTTGTAACCTCTCTCTGTCAAATAAATAAATAAAAATCTTTAAAAAAAAAAATTACCAGATATGGGGCCTCCTGGGTGGCTCAGTGGTTTAGGCCTCTGCCTTCGGCTCAGGTCATGATTTCAGGGTCCTGGAATGGAGCCCCACATCGGGCTCTCTGCTCAGCGGGGAGCCTGCTTCCCCCCTCTCTCTCTGCCTCCCTCTCTACCTACTTGTGATCTGTCTGTCAAATGGGTAAATAAGATCTTTAAATAAAGAATTACTAGATGTGAAATACATCGAGGGTATGGGAAGGAAAATGATTTCACCTGATCTGACTAGGAAGTGGTTGAAGCCTGAATTAAAGTGCCACAAAAAGAGTAGAGACCTGGGAAATATATGGGGTAAAAATGCCTAGAAAAACAGCAATAATAACTGGCTGCTCTTTATTGATCCAGATCCTGCGGTAGGCAAAGAAGAGCTGGTTTTAGCCAGAGGATGATCTCCGTTTGTCTTCATAATCTGGCATTTCCTGCAAGCCAGGCATGGGGCTCTGCACTAGAGCTGCAAATGCTGGGGGCCCTCATTGTCCCTTTTCTCTTCTCAGGGGGACAACGGGCATGTCCATGGTGCAGTGTGACAGGCTTTACCACAGGGAGATAATAGACTGCCAAGGGTAGGTAGGAGCTGGGAAAAGCCACTTAGGAACAGATTTTCAAGGGAGGTGATAGACAAGGGCAAAGCGAAGTATGAGGATGAGTGTGTCAAGTTTCAGAGTGCCAGGAGGCAGCACAGTGCATTCGGGAAACTACAGCAAGTTCGTGACAACCGACAGCTGATCTGGCAGCGTCACCTGTGGATGGAGGCTGAGCCCCGGGGTTAACACTGGGGGTGAGAAGGTTTGTATACTATGGCGAGGAGGTGAGGTACTACACTGTGGGGGCACAGGGAGCTACCGGAGGATTTCAAATATCAGAATCGTAACCATAATAGAGTATTTCATTGCATCCTAGCTTTCATCAAGTGTAAGATGCACTATAGTTTATGTTCGACTAAGAAAGAGAAATGCTGTCAGTTAAAGTAGGATATGTCATCAAGTGCAAGGTGAGTGCCACCTTAAGAGATATTAAAATGGGGGGGGGACAAATCTTAGAACAAGTAAATTGTGGTAGTAGAATAATTAAGAAAGATCCAACACTTGGATCAACTAAAGAAGTGATTATTGCTTAGCATGTGCCCCAAACTATATTAAGTCCTAGAACAAGAGACGTGCTCATCTTGAAGCCTTGCAGCTGTTAGACCCAAGGTACAGAGGGCAGTAGCCAACGACCAGCAGGCTCCAAGTGCCATGTGCAGACTCTAAGAGCAACTGCCTTTGAAAGAGAAAACGGTTGACAGTGGGCTTTCTGAGGTAGAGAATTACTAGCTGGGAAAGTAGTAAAATTGACACAGAATCGGAATTGATGCCCCTACATGACAGAGTTGGTGAAACTTCCCTTCTCAGAGATCTTGAGGCACCTCAGAAATGAATTTTTCATTTTGGACAGAACATTCAGGATAAATATGATCTGTTTGAATTCCTGGTTTCTCATTAGGACAGTTTCTTAGGCTTCACTGGCAGAAGAAAAGGGTTTTGATAATCCAGGGTAAATCCTGACAAAAGCAAAGCACGGTATCTATGAAAAACTAACCCCTCAGAGGAGAACAACAGATAAAGGGCCAGGCCTACCTGACCCTGCAGGATAGGTAAGGTTAGTCTGGCAACAGGGGTATTTGGGAACTGCCCATCTCCTGCTAGAAGAGCTAGAGAAGACCCCTTCCGGAGAGACCACCAAGAGAGGAGAGCAGTAGGTGCTAATGATGAAGAATATTTTAATCAGGGGCGCCTGGGTGGCTCAGTGGATTAAGCCTCTGCCTTCGGCTCGGGCCATGATCTCAGTGTCCTGGGATTGAGCCCCGCATCGGGCTCTTTGCTCAGCAGGAGCCTGCTTTTCTATCTCTCTCTGCCTGACTCTCCGCCTACTTGTGATTTCTCTCTCTGTCAAATAAATACATAAAATCTTTTAAAAAAAAAAAAGAATATTTTAATCAGCAGAGATGGTCAAAATGACAAAGTTCCATGATCAGAGTAAACATATGGGATTTAAAAATAAAAAATAAAAAAATGTTTTTGAAAGGACTTTTCTTTAAAGGAATTTAAACAAAAGACCTTTTTAAGAGACAGTTGGCTGTTTAAACCCAAAGTACAACTCACTGAGAGAATCGCCGCATTATTTATTGGGGTAGAAAGGACCTGGAATGTAGAAAGACCCATTCTGCAGAGGAAAAAATAGAATCACTAACAGGCCTCATGCCTTGCACAGCCAGTGGCTAGAATACCTACCCCATCATACCCTGTGCTAGAAGGCCACTAGAACCATTTCAACTATGTTAGTTTTTCTTGGAAGCCAACAAGTGTTTGCCCAGTTAAGAGCGCGGTAACAATCAGTCACGTTATGTTATAATGATTGTCGATATCTTTAAAAGCCTTGTCAAGTTCCTTTTTGAGTAACCCTCACCCCACCCTTAGAGAAATTTATCTGTGGTTCACCTCTTTGAAGTACCTCATTGTTGTTCCACATTTACCATAGCCGAAAAACAAACAAACAAACAAAAAAGCTTTTTATTAACAAAGTGTTCAGAAGGGGGCGCCACTGTAAACAATGAGAGTTTTCGCTGCCCGGACAATTTTGTTGCAGAAACAGCTGAAAGCAATCAGGTCAGACAGAGCCAAGGGCTGGAGGGATTTTTAAAATGACAAAAACCGAACCAAATCTAACCAAAACAAAAATCAAAACCAATGGCCAAGATTTCAAGTTTGCTACTAAAGGTATGACATTCTCCTAAGACATGCGAGTGACTTGATCACTTTATTTATATATTTATATTTGAAGAAGAAGGAACTATTTGATGCAGCAAATCCACGTTGGTTAAAAATTACCAGATATGGGGGCTCCTGGGTGGCTCAGTGGTTTAGGCCTCTGCCTTCGGCTCAGGTCATGATTTCAGGGTCCTGGAATGGAGCCCCACATCGGGCTCTCTGCTCAGCGGGGAGCCTGCTTCCCCCCTCTCTCTCTGCCTCCCTCTCTACCTACTTGTGATCTGTCTGTCAAATGGGTAAATAAGATCTTTAAATAAAGAATTACTAGATGTGAAATACATCGAGGGTATGGGAAGGAAAATGATTTCACCTGATCTGACTAGGAAGTGGTTGAAGCCTGAATTAAAGTGCCACAAAAAGAGTAGAGACCTGGGAAATATATGGGGTAAAAATGCCTAGAAAAACAGCAATAATAACTGGCTGCTCTTTATTGATCCAGATCCTGCGGTAGGCAAAGAAGAGCTGGTTTTAGCCAGAGGATGATCTCCGTTTGTCTTCATGATCTGGCATTTCCTGCAAGCCAGGCATGGGGCTCTGCACTAGAGCTGCAAATGCTGGGGGCCCTCATTGTCCCTTTTCTCTTCTCAGGGGGACAATGGGCATGTCCATGGTGCAGTGTGACAGGCTTTACCACAGGGAGATAATAGACTGCCAAGGGTAGGTGGGAGCTGGGAAAAGCCACTTAGGAACAGATTTTCAAGGGAGGTGATAGACAAGGGCAAAGCGAAGAATGAGGATGAGTGTGTCAAGTTTCAGAGTGCCAGGAGGCAGCACAGTGCATTCGGGAAACTACAGCAAGTTCATGACAACCGACAGCTGATCTGGCAGCATCACCTGGGGATGGAGGCTGAGCCCCGTGGTTAACACTGGGGGTGAGAAGGTTTGTATACTATGGCGAGGAGGTGAGGTACTACACTGTGGGGGCACAGGGAGCTACCGGAGGATTTCAAATATCAGAATCGTAACCATAATAGAGTATTTCATTGCATCCTAGCTTTCATCAAGTGTAAGATGCACTATAGTTTATGTTCGACTAAGAAAGAGAAATGCTGTCAGTTAAAGTAGGATATGTCATCAAGTGCAAGGTGAGTGCCACCTTAAGAGATATTAAAATGGGGGGGGACAAATCTTAGAACAAGTAAATTGTGGTAGTAGAATAATTAAGAAAGATCCAACACTTGGATCAACTAAAGAAGTGATTATTGCTTAGCATGTGCCCCAAACTATATTAAGTCCTAGAACAAGAGACGTGCTCATCTTGAAGCCTTGCAGCTGTTAGACCCAAGGTACAGAGGGCAGTAGCCAACGACCAGCAGGCTCCAAGTGCCATGTGAAGACTCTAAGAGCAACTGCCTTTGAAAGAGAAAACGGTTGACAGTGGGCTTTCTGAGGTAGAGAATTACTAGCTGGGAAAGTAGTAAAATTGACACAGAATCGGAATTGATGCCCCTACATGACAGAGTTGGTGAAACTTCCCTTCTCAGAGATCTTGAGGCACCTCAGAAATGAATTTTTCATTTTGGACAGAACATTCAGGATAAATATGATCTGTTTGAATTCCTGGTTTCTCATTAGGACAGTTTCTTAGGCTTCACTGGCAGAAGAAAAGGGTTTTGATAATCCAGGGTAAATCCTGACAAAAGCAAAGCACGGTATCTATGAAAAACTAACCCCTCAGAGGAGAACAACAGATAAAGGGCCAGGCCTACCTGACCCTGCAGGATAGGTAAGGTTAGTCTGGCAACAGGGGTATTTGGGAACTGCCCATCTCCTGCTAGAAGAGCTAGAGAAGACCCCTTCCAGAGAGACCACCAAGAGAGGAGAGCAGTAGGTGCTAATGATGAAGAATATTTTAATCAGGGGCGCCTGGGTGGCTCAGTGGATTAAGCCTCTGCCTTCGGCTCGGGCCATGATCTCAGTGTCCTGGGATTGAGCCCCGCATCGGGCTCTTTGCTCAGCAGGAGCCTGCTTTTCTATCTCTCTCTGCCTGACTCTCCGCCTACTTGTGATTTCTCTCTCTGTCAAATAAATACAGAAAATCTTTAAAAAAAAAAAAAGAATATTTTAATCAGCAGAGATGGTCAAAATGACAAAGTTCCATGATCAGAGTAAACATATGGGATTTAAAAATAAAAAATAAAAAAATTTTTTTGAAAGGACTTTTCTTTAAAGGAATTTAAACAAAAGACCTTTTTAAGAGACAGTTGGCTGTTTAAACCCAAAGTACAACTCACTGAGAGAATCGCCGCATTATTTATTGGGGTAGAAAGGACCTGGAATGTAGAAAGACCCATTCTGCAGAGGAAAAAATAGAATCACTAACAGGCCTCATGCCTTGCACAGCCAGTGGCTAGAATACCTACCCCATCATACCCTGTGCTAGAAGGCCACTAGAACCATTTCAACTATGTTAGTTTTTCTTGGAAGCCAACAAGTGTTTGCCCAGTTAAGAGCGCGGTAACAATCAGTCACGTTATGTTATAATGATTGTCGATATCTTTAAAAGCCTTGTCAAGTTCCTTTTTGAGTAACCCTCACCCCACCCTTAGAGAAATTTATCTGTGGTTCACCTCTTTGAAGTACCTCATTGTTGTTCCACATTTACCATAGCCGAAAAACAAACAAACAAACAAAAAAGCTTTTTATTAACAAAGTGTTCAGAAGGGGGCGCCACTGTAAACAATGAGAGTTTTCGCTGCCCGGACAATTTTGTTGCAGAAACAGCTGAAAGCAATCAGGTCAGACAGAGCCAAGGGCTGGAGGGATTTTTAAAATGACAAAAACCGAACCAAATCTAACCAAAACAAAAATCAAAACCAATGGCCAAGATTTCAAGTTTGCTACTAAAGGTATGACATTCTCCTAAGACATGCGAGTGACTTGATCACTTTATTTATATATTTATATTTGAAGAAGAAGGAACTATTTGATGCAGCAAATCCACGTTGGTTAAAAATTACCAGATATGGGGGCTCCTGGGTGGCTCAGTGGTTTAGGCCTCTGCCTTCGGCTCAGGTCATGATTTCAGGGTCCTGGAATGGAGCCCCACATCGGGCTCTCTGCTCAGCGGGGAGCCTGCTTCCCCCCTCTCTCTCTGCCTCCCTCTCTACCTACTTGTGATCTGTCTGTCAAATGGGTAAATAAGATCTTTAAATAAAGAATTACTAGATGTGAAATACATCGAGGGTATGGGAAGGAAAATGATTTCACCTGATCTGACTAGGAAGTGGTTGAAGCCTGAATTAAAGTGCCACAAAAAGAGTAGAGACCTGGGAAATATATGGGGTAAAAATGCCTAGAAAAACAGCAATAATAACTGGCTGCTCTTTATTGATCCAGATCCTGCGGTAGGCAAAGAAGAGCTGGTTTTAGCCAGAGGATGATCTCCGTTTGTCTTCATGATCTGGCATTTCCTGCAAGCCAGGCATGGGGCTCTGCACTAGAGCTGCAAATGCTGGGGGCCCTCATTGTCCCTTTTCTCTTCTCAGGGGGACAATGGGCATGTCCATGGTGCAGTGTGACAGGCTTTACCACAGGGAGATAATAGACTGCCAAGGGTAGGTGGGAGCTGGGAAAAGCCACTTAGGAACAGATTTTCAAGGGAGGTGATAGACAAGGGCAAAGCGAAGAATGAGGATGAGTGTGTCAAGTTTCAGAGTGCCAGGAGGCAGCACAGTGCATTCGGGAAACTACAGCAAGTTCATGACAACCGACAGCTGATCTGGCAGCATCACCTGGGGATGGAGGCTGAGCCCCGTGGTTAACACTGGGGGTGAGAAGGTTTGTATACTATGGCGAGGAGGTGAGGTACTACACTGTGGGGGCACAGGGAGCTACCGGAGGATTTCAAATATCAGAATCGTAACCATAATAGAGTATTTCATTGCATCCTAGCTTTCATCAAGTGTAAGATGCACTATAGTTTATGTTCGACTAAGAAAGAGAAATGCTGTCAGTTAAAGTAGGATATGTCATCAAGTGCAAGGTGAGTGCCACCTTAAGAGATATTAAAATGGGGGGGGACAAATCTTAGAACAAGTAAATTGTGGTAGTAGAATAATTAAGAAAGATCCAACACTTGGATCAACTAAAGAAGTGATTATTGCTTAGCATGTGCCCCAAACTATATTAAGTCCTAGAACAAGAGACGTGCTCATCTTGAAGCCTTGCAGCTGTTAGACCCAAGGTACAGAGGGCAGTAGCCAACGACCAGCAGGCTCCAAGTGCCATGTGAAGACTCTAAGAGCAACTGCCTTTGAAAGAGAAAACGGTTGACAGTGGGCTTTCTGAGGTAGAGAATTACTAGCTGGGAAAGTAGTAAAATTGACACAGAATCGGAATTGATGCCCCTACATGACAGAGTTGGTGAAACTTCCCTTCTCAGAGATCTTGAGGCACCTCAGAAATGAATTTTTCATTTTGGACAGAACATTCAGGATAAATATGATCTGTTTGAATTCCTGGTTTCTCATTAGGACAGTTTCTTAGGCTTCACTGGCAGAAGAAAAGGGTTTTGATAATCCAGGGTAAATCCTGACAAAAGCAAAGCACGGTATCTATGAAAAACTAACCCCTCAGAGGAGAACAACAGATAAAGGGCCAGGCCTACCTGACCCTGCAGGATAGGTAAGGTTAGTCTGGCAACAGGGGTATTTGGGAACTGCCCATCTCCTGCTAGAAGAGCTAGAGAAGACCCCTTCCAGAGAGACCACCAAGAGAGGAGAGCAGTAGGTGCTAATGATGAAGAATATTTTAATCAGGGGCGCCTGGGTGGCTCAGTGGATTAAGCCTCTGCCTTCGGCTCGGGCCATGATCTCAGTGTCCTGGGATTGAGCCCCGCATCGGGCTCTTTGCTCAGCAGGAGCCTGCTTTTCTATCTCTCTCTGCCTGACTCTCCGCCTACTTGTGATTTCTCTCTCTGTCAAATAAATACAGAAAATCTTTAAAAAAAAAAAAAGAATATTTTAATCAGCAGAGATGGTCAAAATGACAAAGTTCCATGATCAGAGTAAACATATGGGATTTAAAAATAAAAAATAAAAAAATTTTTTTGAAAGGACTTTTCTTTAAAGGAATTTAAACAAAAGACCTTTTTAAGAGACAGTTGGCTGTTTAAACCCAAAGTACAACTCACTGAGAGAATCGCCGCATTATTTATTGGGGTAGAAAGGACCTGGAATGTAGAAAGACCCATTCTGCAGAGGAAAAAATAGAATCACTAACAGGCCTCATGCCTTGCACAGCCAGTGGCTAGAATACCTACCCCATCATACCCTGTGCTAGAAGGCCACTAGAACCATTTCAACTATGTTAGTTTTTCTTGGAAGCCAACAAGTGTTTGCCCAGTTAAGAGCGCGGTAACAATCAGTCACGTTATGTTATAATGATTGTCGATATCTTTAAAAGCCTTGTCAAGTTCCTTTTTGAGTAACCCTCACCCCACCCTTAGAGAAATTTATCTGTGGTTCACCTCTTTGAAGTACCTCATTGTTGTTCCACATTTACCATAGCCGAAAAACAAACAAACAAAAAAAAAAGCTTTTTATTAACAAAGTGTTCAGAAGGGGGCGCCACTGTAAACAATGAGAGTTTTCGCTGCCCGGACAATTTTGTTGCAGAAACAGCTGAAAGCAATCAGGTCAGACAGAGCCAAGGGCTGGAGGGATTTTTAAAATGACAAAAACCGAACCAAATCTAACCAAAACAAAAATCAAAAATCAAAACCAATGGCCAAGATTTCAAGTTTGCTACTAAAGGTATGACATTCTCCTAAGACATGCGAGTGACTTGATCACTTTATTTATATATTTATATTTGAAGAAGAAGGAACTATTTGATGCAGCAAATCCACGTTGGTTAAAAATTACCAGATATGGGGGCTCCTGGGTGGCTCAGTGGTTTAGGCCTCTGCCTTCGGCTCAGGTCATGATTTCAGGGTCCTGGAATGGAGCCCCACATCGGGCTCTCTGCTCAGCGGGGAGCCTGCTTCCCCCCTCTCTCTCTGCCTCCCTCTCTACCTACTTGTGATCTGTCTGTCAAATGGGTAAATAAGATCTTTAAATAAAGAATTACTAGATGTGAAATACATCGAGGGTATGGGAAGGAAAATGATTTCACCTGATCTGACTAGGAAGTGGTTGAAGCCTGAATTAAAGTGCCACAAAAAGAGTAGAGACCTGGGAAATATATGGGGTAAAAATGCCTAGAAAAACAGCAATAATAACTGGCTGCTCTTTATTGATCCAGATCCTGCGGTAGGCAAAGAAGAGCTGGTTTTAGCCAGAGGATGATCTCCGTTTGTCTTCATGATCTGGCATTTCCTGCAAGCCAGGCATGGGGCTCTGCACTAGAGCTGCAAATGCTGGGGGCCCTCATTGTCCCTTTTCTCTTCTCAGGGGGACAATGGGCATGTCCATGGTGCAGTGTGACAGGCTTTACCACAGGGAGATAATAGACTGCCAAGGGTAGGTGGGAGCTGGGAAAAGCCACTTAGGAACAGATTTTCAAGGGAGGTGATAGACAAGGGCAAAGCGAAGAATGAGGATGAGTGTGTCAAGTTTCAGAGTGCCAGGAGGCAGCACAGTGCATTCGGGAAACTACAGCAAGTTCATGACAACCGACAGCTGATCTGGCAGCATCACCTGGGGATGGAGGCTGAGCCCCGTGGTTAACACTGGGGGTGAGAAGGTTTGTATACTATGGCGAGGAGGTGAGGTACTACACTGTGGGGGCACAGGGAGCTACCGGAGGATTTCAAATATCAGAATCGTAACCATAATAGAGTATTTCATTGCATCCTAGCTTTCATCAAGTGTAAGATGCACTATAGTTTATGTTCGACTAAGAAAGAGAAATGCTGTCAGTTAAAGTAGGATATGTCATCAAGTGCAAGGTGAGTGCCACCTTAAGAGATATTAAAATGGGGGGGGACAAATCTTAGAACAAGTAAATTGTGGTAGTAGAATAATTAAGAAAGATCCAACACTTGGATCAACTAAAGAAGTGATTATTGCTTAGCATGTGCCCCAAACTATATTAAGTCCTAGAACAAGAGACGTGCTCATCTTGAAGCCTTGCAGCTGTTAGACCCAAGGTACAGAGGGCAGTAGCCAACGACCAGCAGGCTCCAAGTGCCATGTGAAGACTCTAAGAGCAACTGCCTTTGAAAGAGAAAACGGTTGACAGTGGGCTTTCTGAGGTAGAGAATTACTAGCTGGGAAAGTAGTAAAATTGACACAGAATCGGAATTGATGCCCCTACATGACAGAGTTGGTGAAACTTCCCTTCTCAGAGATCTTGAGGCACCTCAGAAATGAATTTTTCATTTTGGACAGAACATTCAGGATAAATATGATCTGTTTGAATTCCTGGTTTCTCATTAGGACAGTTTCTTAGGCTTCACTGGCAGAAGAAAAGGGTTTTGATAATCCAGGGTAAATCCTGACAAAAGCAAAGCACGGTATCTATGAAAAACTAACCCCTCAGAGGAGAACAACAGATAAAGGGCCAGGCCTACCTGACCCTGCAGGATAGGTAAGGTTAGTCTGGCAACAGGGGTATTTGGGAACTGCCCATCTCCTGCTAGAAGAGCTAGAGAAGACCCCTTCCAGAGAGACCACCAAGAGAGGAGAGCAGTAGGTGCTAATGATGAAGAATATTTTAATCAGGGGCGCCTGGGTGGCTCAGTGGATTAAGCCTCTGCCTTCGGCTCGGGCCATGATCTCAGTGTCCTGGGATTGAGCCCCGCATCGGGCTCTTTGCTCAGCAGGAGCCTGCTTTTCTATCTCTCTCTGCCTGACTCTCCGCCTACTTGTGATTTCTCTCTCTGTCAAATAAATACAGAAAATCTTTAAAAAAAAAAAAAGAATATTTTAATCAGCAGAGATGGTCAAAATGACAAAGTTCCATGATCAGAGTAAACATATGGGATTTAAAAATAAAAAATAAAAAAATTTTTTTGAAAGGACTTTTCTTTAAAGGAATTTAAACAAAAGACCTTTTTAAGAGACAGTTGGCTGTTTAAACCCAAAGTACAACTCACTGAGAGAATCGCCGCATTATTTATTGGGGTAGAAAGGACCTGGAATGTAGAAAGACCCATTCTGCAGAGGAAAAAATAGAATCACTAACAGGCCTCATGCCTTGCACAGCCAGTGGCTAGAATACCTACCCCATCATACCCTGTGCTAGAAGGCCACTAGAACCATTTCAACTATGTTAGTTTTTCTTGGAAGCCAACAAGTGTTTGCCCAGTTAAGAGCGCGGTAACAATCAGTCACGTTATGTTATAATGATTGTCGATATCTTTAAAAGCCTTGTCAAGTTCCTTTTTGAGTAACCCTCACCCCACCCTTAGAGAAATTTATCTGTGGTTCACCTCTTTGAAGTACCTCATTGTTGTTCCACATTTACCATAGCCGAAAAACAAACAAACAAAAAAAAAAGCTTTTTATTAACAAAGTGTTCAGAAGGGGGCGCCACTGTAAACAATGAGAGTTTTCGCTGCCCGGACAATTTTGTTGCAGAAACAGCTGAAAGCAATCAGGTCAGACAGAGCCAAGGGCTGGAGGGATTTTTAAAATGACAAAAACCGAACCAAATCTAACCAAAACAAAAATCAAAAATCAAAACCAATGGCCAAGATTTCAAGTTTGCTACTAAAGGTATGACATTCTCCTAAGACATGCGAGTGACTTGATCACTTTATTTATATATTTATATTTGAAGAAGAAGGAACTATTTGATGCAGCAAATCCACGTTGGTTAAAAATTACCAGATAATCGGGCTCTCTGCTCAGCAGGGAGCCTGCTTCCTCCTCTCTCTCTCTGCCTGCCTCTCTGCCTACTTGTAACCTCTCTCTGTCAAATAAATAAATAAAAATCTTTAAAAAAAAAAATTACCAGATATGGGGCCTCCTGGGTGGCTCAGTGGTTTAGGCCTCTGCCTTCGGCTCAGGTCATGATTTCAGGGTCCTGGAATGGAGCCCCACATCGGGCTCTCTGCTCAGCGGGGAGCCTGCTTCCCCCCTCTCTCTCTGCCTCCCTCTCTACCTACTTGTGATCTGTCTGTCAAATGGGTAAATAAGATCTTTAAATAAAGAATTACTAGATGTGAAATACATCGAGGGTATGGGAAGGAAAATGATTTCACCTGATCTGACTAGGAAGTGGTTGAAGCCTGAATTAAAGTGCCACAAAAAGAGTAGAGACCTGGGAAATATATGGGGTAAAAATGCCTAGAAAAACAGCAATAATAACTGGCTGCTCTTTATTGATCCAGATCCTGCGGTAGGCAAAGAAGAGCTGGTTTTAGCCAGAGGATGATCTCCGTTTGTCTTCATAATCTGGCATTTCCTGCAAGCCAGGCATGGGGCTCTGCACTAGAGCTGCAAATGCTGGGGGCCCTCATTGTCCCTTTTCTCTTCTCAGGGGGACAACGGGCATGTCCATGGTGCAGTGTGACAGGCTTTACCACAGGGAGATAATAGACTGCCAAGGGTAGGTAGGAGCTGGGAAAAGCCACTTAGGAACAGATTTTCAAGGGAGGTGATAGACAAGGGCAAAGCGAAGTATGAGGATGAGTGTGTCAAGTTTCAGAGTGCCAGGAGGCAGCACAGTGCATTCGGGAAACTACAGCAAGTTCGTGACAACCGACAGCTGATCTGGCAGCGTCACCTGTGGATGGAGGCTGAGCCCCGGGGTTAACACTGGGGGTGAGAAGGTTTGTATACTATGGCGAGGAGGTGAGGTACTACACTGTGGGGGCACAGGGAGCTACCGGAGGATTTCAAATATCAGAATCGTAACCATAATAGAGTATTTCATTGCATCCTAGCTTTCATCAAGTGTAAGATGCACTATAGTTTATGTTCGACTAAGAAAGAGAAATGCTGTCAGTTAAAGTAGGATATGTCATCAAGTGCAAGGTGAGTGCCACCTTAAGAGATATTAAAATGGGGGGGGGACAAATCTTAGAACAAGTAAATTGTGGTAGTAGAATAATTAAGAAAGATCCAACACTTGGATCAACTAAAGAAGTGATTATTGCTTAGCATGTGCCCCAAACTATATTAAGTCCTAGAACAAGAGACGTGCTCATCTTGAAGCCTTGCAGCTGTTAGACCCAAGGTACAGAGGGCAGTAGCCAACGACCAGCAGGCTCCAAGTGCCATGTGCAGACTCTAAGAGCAACTGCCTTTGAAAGAGAAAACGGTTGACAGTGGGCTTTCTGAGGTAGAGAATTACTAGCTGGGAAAGTAGTAAAATTGACACAGAATCAGAATTGATGCCCCTACATGACAGAGTTGGTGAAACTTCCCTTCTCAGAGATCTTGAGGCACCTCAGAAATGAATTTTTCATTTTGGACAGAACATTCAGGATAAATATGATCTGTTTGAATTCCTGGTTTCTCATTAGGACAGTTTCTTAGGCTTCACTGGCAGAAGAAAAGGGTTTTGATAATCCAGGGTAAATCCTGACAAAAGCAAAGCACGGTATCTATGAAAAACTAACCCCTCAGAGGAGAACAACAGATAAAGGGCCAGGCCTACCTGACCCTGCAGGATAGGTAAGGTTAGTCTGGCAACAGGGGTATTTGGGAACTGCCCATCTCCTGCTAGAAGAGCTAGAGAAGACCCCTTCCGGAGAGACCACCAAGAGAGGAGAGCAGTAGGTGCTAATGATGAAGAATATTTTAATCAGGGGCGCCTGGGTGGCTCAGTGGATTAAGCCTCTGCCTTCGGCTCGGGCCATGATCTCAGTGTCCTGGGATTGAGCCCCGCATCGGGCTCTTTGCTCAGCAGGAGCCTGCTTTTCTATCTCTCTCTGCCTGACTCTCCGCCTACTTGTGATTTCTCTCTCTGTCAAATAAATACAGAAAATCTTTAAAAAAAAAAAAAGAATATTTTAATCAGCAGAGATGGTCAAAATGACAAAGTTCCATGATCAGAGTAAACATATGGGATTTAAAAATAAAAAATAAAAAAATGTTTTTGAAAGGACTTTTCTTTAAAGGAATTTAAACAAAAGACCTTTTTAAGAGACAGTTGGCTGTTTAAACCCAAAGTACAACTCACTGAGAGAATCGCCGCATTATTTATTGGGGTAGAAAGGACCTGGAATGTAGAAAGACCCATTCTGCAGAGGAAAAAATAGAATCACTAACAGGCCTCATGCCTTGCACAGCCAGTGGCTAGAATACCTACCCCATCATACCCTGTGCTAGAAGGCCACTAGAACCATTTCAACTATGTTAGTTTTTCTTGGAAGCCAACAAGTGTTTGCCCAGTTAAGAGCGCGGTAACAATCAGTCACGTTATGTTATAATGATTGTCGATATCTTTAAAAGCCTTGTCAAGTTCCTTTTTGAGTAACCCTCACCCCACCCTTAGAGAAATTTATCTGTGGTTCACCTCTTTGAAGTACCTCATTGTTGTTCCACATTTACCATAGCCGAAAAACAAACAAACAAACAAAAAAGCTTTTTATTAACAAAGTGTTCAGAAGGGGGCGCCACTGTAAACAATGAGAGTTTTCGCTGCCCGGACAATTTTGTTGCAGAAACAGCTGAAAGCAATCAGGTCAGACAGAGCCAAGGGCTGGAGGGATTTTTAAAATGACAAAAACCGAACCAAATCTAACCAAAACAAAAATCAAAACCAATGGCCAAGATTTCAAGTTTGCTACTAAAGGTATGACATTCTCCTAAGACATGCGAGTGACTTGATCACTTTATTTATATATTTATATTTGAAGAAGAAGGAACTATTTGATGCAGCAAATCCACGTTGGTTAAAAATTACCAGATATGGGGGCTCCTGGGTGGCTCAGTGGTTTAGGCCTCTGCCTTCGGCTCAGGTCATGATTTCAGGGTCCTGGAATGGAGCCCCACATCGGGCTCTCTGCTCAGCGGGGAGCCTGCTTCCCCCCTCTCTTTCTGCCTCCCTCTCTACCTACTTGTGATCTGTCTGTCAAATGGGTAAATAAGATCTTTAAATAAAGAATTACTAGATGTGAAATACATCGAGGGTATGGGAAGGAAAATGATTTCACCTGATCTGACTAGGAAGTGGTTGAAGCCTGAATTAAAGTGCCACAAAAAGAGTAGAGACCTGGGAAATATATGGGGTAAAAATCCCTAGAAAAACAGCAATAATAACTGGCTGCTCTTTATTGATCCAGATCCTGCGGTAGGCAAAGAAGAGCTGGTTTTAGCCAGAGGATGATCTCCGTTCGTCTTCATGATCTGGCATTTCCTGCAAGCCAGGCATGGGGCTCTGCACTAGAGCTGCAAATGCTGGGGCCCCTCATTGTCCCTTTTCTCTTCTCAGGGGGACAACGGGCATGTCCATTGTGCAGTGTGACAGGCTTTACCACAGGGAGATAATAGACTGCCAAGGGTAGGTGGGAGCTGGGAAAAGCCACTTAGGAACAGATTTTCAAGGGAGGTGATAGACAAGGGCAAAGCGAAGAATGAGGATGAGTGTGTCAAGTTTCAGAGTGCCAGGAGGCAGCACAGTGCATTCGGGAAACTACAGCAAGTTCATGACAACCGACAGCTGATCTGGCAGCGTCACCTGTGGATGGAGGCTGAGCCCCGGGGTTAACACTGGGGGTGAGAAGGTTTGTATACTATGGCGAGGAGGTGAGGTACTACACTGTGGGGGCACAGGGAGCTACCGGAGGATTTCAAATATCAGAATCGTAACCATAATAGAGTATTTCATTGCATCCTAGCTTTCATCAAGTGTAAGATGCACTATAGTTTATGTTCGACTAAGAAAGAGAAATGCTGTCAGTTAAAGTAGGATATGTCATCAAGTGCAAGGTGAGTGCCACCTTAAGAGATATTAAAATGGGGGGGGGACAAATCTTAGAACAAGTAAATTGTGGTAGTAGAATAATTAAGAAAGATCCAACACTTGGATCAACTAAAGAAGTGATTATTGCTTACCATGTGCCCCAAACTATATTAAGTCCTAGAACAAGAGACGTGCTCATCTTGAAGCCTTGCAGCTGTTAGACCCAAGGTACAGAGGGCAGTAGCCAACGACCAGCAGGCTCCAAGTGCCATGTGAAGACTCTAAGAGCAACTGCCTTTGAAAGAGAAAACGGTTGACAGTGGGCTTTCTGAGGTAGAGAATTACTAGCTGGGAAAGTAGTAAAATTGACACAGAATCGGAATTGATGCCCCTACATGACAGAGTTGGTGAAACTTCCCTTCTCAGAGATCTTGAGGCACCTCAGAAATGAATTTTTCATTTTGGACAGAACATTCAGGATAAATATGATCTGTTTGAATTCCTGGTTTCTCATTAGGACAGTTTCTTAGGCTTCACTGGCAGAAGAAAAGGGTTTTGATAATCCAGGGTAAATCCTGACAAAAGCAAAGCACGGTATCTATGAAAAACTAACCCCTCAGAGGAGAACAACAGATAAAGGGCCAGGCCTACCTGACCCTGCAGGATAGGTAAGGTTAGTCTGGCAACAGGGGTATTTGGGAACTGCCCATCTCCTGCTAGAAGAGCTAGAGAAGACCCCTTCCGGAGAGACCACCAAGAGAGGAGAGCAGTAGGTGCTAATGATGAAGAATATTTTAATCAGGGGCGCCTGGGTGGCTCAGTGGATTAAGCCTCTGCCTTCGGCTCGGGCCATGATCTCAGTGTCCTGGGATTGAGCCCCGCATCGGGCTCTTTGCTCAGCAGGAGCCTGCTTTTCTATCTCTCTCTGCCTGACTCTCCGCCTACTTGTGATTTCTCTCTCTGTCAAATAAATACAGAAAATCTTTAAAAAAAAAAAAAAGAAAATTTTAATCAGCAGAGATGGTCAAAATGACAAAGTTCCATGATCAGAGTAAACATATGGGATTTAAAAATAAAAAATAAAAAAATGTTTTTGAAAGGACTTTTCTTTAAAGGAATTTAAACAAAAGACCTTTTTAAGAGACAGTTGGCTGTTTAAACCCAAAGTACAACTCACTGAGAGAATCGCCGCATTATTTATTGGGGTAGAAAGGACCTGGAATGTAGAAAGACCCATTCTGCAGAGGAAAAAATAGAATCACTAACAGGCCTCATGCCTTGCACAGCCAGTGGCTAGAATACCTACCCCATCATACCCTGTGCTAGAAGGCCACTAGAACCATTTCAACTATGTTAGTTTTTCTTGGAAGCCAACAAGTGTTTGCCCAGTCAAGAGCGCGGTAACAATCAGTCACGTTATGTTATAATGATTGTCGATATCTTTAAAAGCCTTGTCAAGTTCCTTTTTGAGTAACCCTCACCCCACCCTTAGAGAAATTTATCTGTGGTTCACCTCTTTGAAGTACCTCATTGTTGTTCCACATTTACCATAGCCGAAAAACAAACAAACAAAAAAAAAGCTTTTTATTAACAAAGTGTTCAGAAGGGGGCATCACTGTAAACAATGAGAGTGTTCGCTGCCCAGACAATTTTGTTGCAGAAACAGCTGAAAGCAATCAGGTCAGACAGAGCCAAGGGCTGGAGGGATTTTTAAAATGACAAAAACCGAACCAAATCTAACCAAAACAAAAATCAAAACCAATGGCCAAGATTTCAAGTTTGCTACTAAAGGTATGACATTCTCCTAAGACATGCGAGTGACTTGATCACTTTATTTATATATTTATATTTGAAGAAGAAGGAACTATTTGATGCAGCAAATCCACGTTGGTTAAAAATTACCAGATATGGGGGCTCCTGGGTGGCTCAGTGGTTTAGGCCTCTGCCTTCGGCTCAGGTCATGATTTCAGGGTCCTGGAATGGAGCCCCACATCGGGCTCTCTGCTCAGCGGGGAGCCTGCTTCCCCCCTCTCTCTCTGCCTCCCTCTCTACCTACTTGTGATCTGTCTGTCAAATGGGTAAATAAGATCTTTAAATAAAGAATTACTAGATGTGAAATACATCGAGGGTATGGGAAGGAAAATGATTTCACCTGATCTGACTAGGAAGTGGTTGAAGCCTGAATTAAAGTGCCACAAAAAGAGTAGAGACCTGGGAAATATATGGGGTAAAAATCCCTAGAAAAACAGCAATAATAACTGGCTGCTCTTTATTGATCCAGATCCTGCGGTAGGCAAAGAAGAGCTGGTTTTAGCCAGAGGATGATCTCCGTTTGTCTTCATGATCTGGCATTTCCTGCAAGCCAGGCATGGGGCTCTGCACTAGAGCTGCAAATGCTGGGGGCCCTCATTGTCCCTTTTCTCTTCTCAGGGGGACAACGGGCATGTCCATGGTGCAGTGTGACAGGCTTTACCACAGGGAGATAATAGACTGCCAAGGGTAGGTGGGAGCTGGGAAAAGCCACTTAGGAACAGATTTTCAAGGGAGGTGATAGACAAGGGCAAAGCGAAGAATGAGGATGAGTGTGTCAAGTTTCAGAGTGCCAGGAGGCAGCACAGTGCATTCGGGAAACTACAGCAAGTTCATGACACCCGACAGCTGATCTGGCAGCGTCACCTGTGGATGGAGGCTGAGCCCCGGGGTTAACACTGGGGGTGAGAAGGTTTGTATACTATGGCGAGGAGGTGAGGTACTACACTGTGGGGGCACAGGGAGCTACCGGAGGATTTCAAATATCAGAATCGTAACCATAATAGAGTATTTCATTGCATCCTAGCTTTCATCAAGTGTAAGATGCACTATAGTTTATGTTCGACTAAGAAAGAGAAATGCTGTCAGTTAAAGTAGGATATGTCATCAAGTGCAAGGTGAGTGCCACCTTAAGAGATATTAAAATGGGGGGGGGGACAAATCTTAGAACAAGTAAATTGTGGTAGTAGAATAATTAAGAAAGATCCAACACTTGGATCAACTAAAGAAGTGATTATTGCTTAGCATGTGCCCCAAACTATATTAAGTCCTAGAACAAGAGACGTGCTCATCTTGAAGCCTTGCAGCTGTTAGACCCAAGGTACAGAGGGCAGTAGCCAACGACCAGCAGGCTCCAAGTGCCATGTGCAGACTCTAAGAGCAACTGCCTTTGAAAGAGAAAACGGTTGACAGTGGGCTTTCTGAGGTAGAGAATTACTAGCTGGGAAAGTAGTAAAATTGACACTGAATCGGAATTGATGCCCCTACATGACAGAGTTGGTGAAACTTCCCTTCTCAGAGATCTTGAGGCACCTCAGAAATGAATTTTTCATTTTGGACAGAACATTCAGGATAAATATGATCTGTTTGAATTCCTGGTTTCTCATTAGGACAGTTTCTTAGGCTTCACTGGCAGAAGAAAAGGGTTTTGATAATCCAGGGTAAATCCTGACAAAAGCAAAGCACGGTATCTATGAAAAACTAACCCCTCAGAGGAGAACAACAGATAAAGGGCCAGGCCTACCTGACCCTGCAGGATAGGTAAGGTTAGTCTGGCAACAGGGGTATTTGGGAACTGCCCATCTCCTGCTAGAAGAGCTAGAGAAGACCCCTTCCGGAGAGACCACCAAGAGAGGAGAGCAGTAGGTGCTAATGATGAAGAATATTTTAATCAGGGGCGCCTGGGTGGCTCAGTGGATTAAGCCTCTGCCTTCGGCTCGGGCCATGATCTCAGTGTCCTGGGATTGAGCCCCGCATCGGGCTCTTTGCTCAGCAGGAGCCTGCTTTTCTATCTCTCTCTGCCTGACTCTCCGCCTACTTGTGATTTCTCTCTCTGTCAAATAAATACAGAAAATCTTTTTAAAAAAAAAAAAGAATATTTTAATCAGCAGAGATGGTCAAAATGACAAAGTTCCATGATCAGAGTAAACATATGGGATTTAAAAATAAAAAATAAAAAAATTTTTTTGAAAGGACTTTTCTTTAAAGGAATTTAAACAAAAGACCTTTTTAAGAGACAGTTGGCTGTTTAAACCCAAAGTACAACTCACTGAGAGAATCGCCGCATTATTTATTGGGGTAGAAAGGACCTGGAATGTAGAAAGACCCATTCTGCAGAGGAAAAAATAGAATCACTAACAGGCCTCATGCCTTGCACAGCCAGTGGCTAGAATACCTACCCCATCATACCCTGTGCTAGAAGGCCACTAGAACCATTTCAACTATGTTAGTTTTTCTTGGAAGCCAACTAGTGTTTGCCCAGTTAAGAGCGCGGTAACAATCTGTCAAGTTATGTTATAATGATTGTCGATATCTTTAAAAGCCTTGTCAAGTTCCTTTTTGAGTAACTCTCACCCCCACCCTTAGAGAAATTTATCTGTGGTTCACCTCTTTGAAGTACCTCATTGTTGTTCCACATTTACCATAGCCGAAAAACAAACAAACAAAAAAAAAGCTTTTTATTAACAAAGTGTTCAGAAGGGGGCGCCACTGTAAACAATGAGAGTTTTCGCTGCCCGGACAATTTTGTTGCAGAAACAGCTGAAAGCAATCAGGTCAGACAGAGCCAAGGGCTGGAGGGATTTTTAAAATGACAAAAACCGAACCAAATCTAACCAAAACAAAAATCAAAACCAATGGCCAAGATTTCAAGTTTGCTACTAAAGGTATGACATTCTCCTAAGACATGCGAGTGACTTGATCACTTTATTTATATATTTATATTTGAAGAAGAAGGAACTATTTGATGCAGCAAATCCACGTTGGTTAAAAATTACCAGATATGGGGGCTCCTGGGTGGCTCAGTGGTTTAGGCCTCTGCCTTCGGCTCAGGTCATGATTTCAGGGTCCTGGAATGGAGCCCCACATCGGGCTCTCTGCTCAGCGGGGAGCCTGCTTCCCCCCTCTCTCTCTGCCTCCCTCTCTACCTACTTGTGATCTGTCTGTCAAATGGGTAAATAAGATCTTTAAATAAAGAATTACTAGATGTGAAATACATCGATGGTATGGGAAGGAAAATGATTTCACCTGATCGGACTAGGAAGTGGTTGAAGCCTGAATTAAAGTGCCACAAAAAGAGTAGAGACCTGGGAAATATATGGGGTAAAAATCCCTAGAAAAACAGCAATAATAACTGGCTGCTCTTTATTGACCAGATTCTGCGATAGGCAAAGAAGAGCTGGTTTTAGCCAGAGGATGATCTCCGTTTGTCTTCATGATCTGGCATTTCCTGCAAGCCAGGCATGGTGCTCGGCACTAGAGCTGCAAATGATGGGGGCCCTCATTGTCCCTTTTCTCTTCTCAGGGGGACAGACTCTCCTGTACTTTGCTTCATATTATCTGTTCTCCATTCTAAGCCCCCTCATCCCCATAACTTTCACTGTATATGTCATTCTTCTTCTAGCCATGCGACCCTGCCTTCGTGTCATTATGCCCCCAGGTCATGAGTCCCCTCAACAGTAACTGTGTCTGTTATATCATGTTTTTTTTTTTTGTCAATATCTGCATAGTACTGGTGCACAGGTATTAATTTCTGTGGAATTGAATGAGATGTAGGAAATTGATAATGTGACAAAACAATGTCTGTAATACATTTTCTTTATTATTCTTTTAAAGAGTCTCAGGTCATCAGTCAGTGAAGAATTCGGGCAGTAGATGAACGAATGTGTAAACAAGAGGACATAAGGAAGAAAAAGGTACCCTCCAGTAGATTTCTTATGCTGCATGCCAGTTGAAGCCCTCTCCTCTTGTCTCCGCGAACTTGTCAGCACTATTCAGCTTTTTTTCTTTTTTTTTTTAATTTAGCTTTTTTTCAAAGCTCTCACGCATGTGCATTTTATGCATTATGTCACGTTATCTACCTGAAATAAGAAGACAGAATTTCAGAGGTACCCACACGATCTCAAGATCACCCACTTTTTCCAGAACAAGAAACAGTGATAACTGTTGTCAGTGCAGCGCTTGACAGTTAATGACTGTATAAATTGTCAGCGGCCCTGTAAAGAAAATAGGCCTATATTAGAGACTAGGGGAGAAGTGGGCTTTCCAAAGCAAACTCAGGATTCTGCCATAGGTTTGCTGTTATTTTCTGATCCTGTGTTCTTTATGTTCTGGTGTTCACTTTAATTTTTTCAATTCCCAGTAGTTAGCATGCGGTGTTGGCTTAGTTTCAGGTGTGTGAGACAGGCAATGGCTCTGTACATCTGAGGGCTCACCCCGGGAGTGTGCCCCTTAGTGCTATCTCCAGTTCCAAGTGTCCCCGATATCATTCATGAGCATAACGATGTAGGGGCACAGCGGGCATTGGGAGTCTGGGCTTCTGACTCTCGCCTGCTGCTCTGTACAATGTTTTCTATGTGTATTATTAGCATATTTGTTAAAATCTCAGTGGGGAGAAGCCTGTTTGAGGGACCTTCTGTTTAATTCGCCTCTGGATCTCCTCACAGCTTTTGTCCAAAGAATGCTTGTCGTGCGCTTCCAGACAAAACAGTAAGCTTTGTGAGAGCAGGGTGTATTTCTTGCTTTATTTTCTCGTGCCCCCCCACCCCCCGTCAGAATGAATATCGAGCTCCCAGGGGTGTTCATTATTATTATTATTTATTGAATGGATGACTTTGTATTTTTTTGTTCTTTAAGGATGAAAGTTTTCATAATGTCCCTCAACCTCTTTGATAATATTTGTAGTGTAAAAGGTCTTTAATGATTTGGTGCTTGGGCATATAGGTATATGCACATGTAAACTGAGAGGGCCAGTACAATCGGAAGCCAAAGTTAAAACATGAATAAAGGGCCATAAGAAAACAAATGGAGGGGCGCCTGGTGGCTCAGTTGGTTAAACGTCCGACTCTTGATTTTGGCTCAGGTCATGATCTCAGGATCATGAGATTGAGCCCCGCATTGAGCTCTGTGCTCAGCAGGATGTCTGCTCGAGATTCTCTCTCTCCCTCTGCCCCTCCCCTGCACGCGCACATGCAGTCTCTCTCTCTCTCAAATAAACAAATCTTTTTTAAGAAAATAGGAAAGAAATGCCCATAGAAAGATTCAGGATGGGGAAAAAAAGAAATAAGAGTATAGAATATGAGAAAGCAAAGTCTAGGGTTTTTTTTTTTTTCCTCTATAAACTTGCAATAGAATATGGAAGTATGCTTATTCTAGAACTAAGATTTGCATTCTTGAGAATTCTGTGTTTCATAGAAATATTCAAAATATAGCATGCCCTATATATTTGAAGTTAACTTTTGGTCTTATATTTTCCTGCATTTAGCATGGGAAATAAAGATGATTAAGAGTAAAGATGGTGACGTTTTTTGTTTGCTTAATTTTTATTTTTATAGATGTGTGTGTTGAGGCTTATACAAGTTATTTGATCAGTGGAAAAGATTGAAAAAATCTTAAATTCACAAAGTTCGAAAGAAACCTCTGCACTAGAAGCAAGCAGGTAAGCATTCTTTTTTAACTAAGTAGCACATAAATTAATACTTCACATCCAATCTAATTAGGCGGGGACGGCTTAGTTAGAATTCATTTCTGAACAAGAAGAAAATCCAGGTTTGTGGCTAGAATGTAGCTCCAGGAGAGTGGAGAGCATGAAATGGTAAAATCTATAACACGTTCCTATAAACGCTTTGGTTATAGACCACAGTTCCAACACGTCATTATGCTTGCAGTGTAAAAGTATATTTGGAATCACCTTCCCTGAGGACTAGCAAAGTCCTGTTGATCTTTAAGGCATACCTACCATTCATCTTGGTTTTTCTCCATCTCATTTTTTTTCCTAGACATGCCCAGAGTATTACTATTGATGTATTTTGCACCAGCATTATATTATTATGAAACAGTATAGGACATATCCAATTGAAATTTACAAACAGGAAAGGAAAAACTTATGAAATAGGAAAAAGATGATGGCTCTCTTTGTTACACTGTGATTGTCTTGTTCCCTTCCTGGTGTGAATTTTCAATCATCCAGGGTAGATGAGTGACTCGGAAAATGAGTAGTTAGGTCCTGTCAGCACTGTGAGACGCACAGTGGTGCAGTGGGAGTAGCCGGGGCTGGTCCTACACATACCAGCTGGGCTGCCTGCGTCAAGGTCGCCTGGTGCCCTGAGTGCTCTGTTGTGTGACGCTAACAGTCCCTCCCCTTGCAGGCGGAGTTAGGTTTCTAAATTTTAGGAATTAAGGTTTTAGATTTGGAAGGAACTTGAGAGACCATATGCTCCGCATGTCTCATGATGGAGATTAAGAACGGACACATCCCAAAGGAAGCGATTCTCTGGTCCTAGGTCTCTGTCCCCTTTCACATCAAGGCATTCAACTAAGTGGTCAGCCTCCACTGTGCTTGTGGCTCTAGCCCATTGCACTCGTGCTTCTGCCCCGTTCGTCCACACTTAGCAGACAGTCTGCACGCGGCCCTTCTGCAGCCCGTGTGTCTCCAGCGGCTCTGCTTCACTGCGGCCCTTGGCAGCGCCTGCAGCCCCTCCAGCCATGTCCACGTTCGGCCCCTGGGGAGCTGGCCCTCCAGTGTTCTTCCCGTCTTTGCTGTTGCTTCTGTGCTCATCGGATAGAAACACCTCAGTGAGCTCTGTGTCTACAATCCTGTCCCTTTGCAACACTGTCCTTGATAAACAGACATTGTGCACTTTCTTGCTCAGAATTACCTTGGAGGACTTTTTTCTCCAGAAGAGCAGCTCTGAGCTCTAGAGTCAGGAAAGCCAGAGCAGCGTCAGTCCACAGTAAATCCATCATGCTCTGCCAGGCCCAGAAATGCAGAGAAAAGGATAAATAGGAAATGCACATGGGATCAGTCAGTAGAGGTTGGGATTAGGCTTCTGCATTGGTCGTGCCAAGCGCTTGCCTTCCCTCCACACCAGTTCTGATGCTCTGGGATGGGGCACACCATGGCAGGTCTCCAGCGATTTTGGGTTTTCTTACAGTGTGTTTCCTCACTACCTGACTGCCCATCCTCAGATGTGGGATGCCTCATAGAGCCCAGCAGGGGCTTTGGGGCCTTTGTTGTGTGTTTTTTTTTCTTTCACTGTTCGACTTCCTTTTGAATGGGGTTGACGCTTTCTAATGTGGGGGGCAAGAGGGAAGTGTATCCAGTCCACTTGATGGCAGATGCACTGTGAGTGATTTCTCACCAGCTCCCGGAGCACCGAGCTTGCTCTTTCTGCCGTTGGGTAAATTTAAACTTGGAGTCCACTGCTCTGAGCGATTTCCCAGGTTGCTGCTAGGCGGTCAGTTTTAGCTGATTGAGGAGACAGCAGTAGTTGGTACTGGGGAGGTACTTGGGAGGGAGAATGAGGCAGGCAGAGAAGAAGAGGGGGCTTCGGGTATGAACGGTAGGACAGGGCAAGAGAGAGGAGGGGGTTAGAGAATGGGAGAAGAAGGGAGAAGAAGGGCACAAATGGCAGAGCCCGAGGAACGTGGAGGAATCATGCAGTTGTACCCACACTGACCTAAAATAGCTCCATCCCCTTGCCTGGGCCCTGTGGCCCGGGCCAGGCTGCGTCGGTGGCTTCTACGACCTCCCCGCTCCTCACCCCTTGCACTGGGGCCTGCTGCACAGACAGTTTGTCATGAAAATTGATGGCGTTCAGGTGCAGGTGCCTGAGCGCTGTAAGGCATGTGGGGCGGTGGGGGTGGCAGGTTTTTAACTTTGGGAATTACATTTCTCTAATTGTCTCTACTAGCCCTCTCTGGACTAGACAGATTTTGGAGAGAATTGCCACAGAATTTAACCAGTTACACTTTCATGCTGTTCAGAGCAAAGGCATGCCTCTTCTGGACAAAGTAAGACCAGCAAGTGTTGGTTTCGATTTTCAATTTGCTGTTTGCGAATTTCCTGGATGATTTTGGTTTGACCTAGCATTGCCCCTGATAATTGCTACTCTACAGGATTTTGAAGCTAGCTTTGAATTCTTTTTTTTTTCAGTGTCTCCTGCTTGGGACCCTGCTTCCATTATGTCACACTAGATAGATTTTGTGTAAAGACACAAGCGTAGTCTCCAAACTATGCAAGTAAAATTAATTCTGAATTTCATGTAACTTGACACATCATATGATGTAGTCAGAGTTCATTTATCCAAAGCCCTTGACTGGGTTTAAATGCACGTTTGTCAGATTTACTCCGTAGCTTAAGAGGCAAATAACTTTTTGTCATTCCGTAATTGTCTGAACTTCACTTTGATGAAGCCGACTTACTTTCAAAGAAATCATAGGGAGGGGACGCCTCAGTGGCTCAGTCAGTTAAGCCACTGCCTCTGGCTTAGGTCATGATCCCAGGGTCCTGGGATTGAGTCCCACCTTGGGCTCCTTGCTTGGCAGGAAGCCTGCTTCTCTTTCTGCCTGTGTCTCCTTGTGTGCTTGTGCTCTCTCTCAACAAATAAATAAATAAAAACCTTTAAAAAAAAAAAGAAAGAAAGCAATCATGGGGAGAATAGATTCATTGTTATTCTCTAGGAAATGTTGGGATTTTAATCTTACATATATTCTGGTAGAATTAGAGGCTTGCTTTATATATATAACACATATGTATATAAATTATACACATATATTTGAGCTTTTAGAAACTGTGGTACCTGAACCTTCTTTCCTGGTCTCTCTGTTCTTGCAGCGTATAGCCCACATTACGGCCATGCTGCAGCAGTCCCTGGGAGGCCTGCTGCTAGAAGGGCTTCAGACTTCCAATGTGGACATCATACGGCACTGCCTCCAGACTTACGCTACAATTGACAAGACACGGGATGCAGAGGCGTTAGTCGGTCAAGTACTGGTGAAATCATACATGGATGAGGTTTGTGCCCCCATGCACTTCATTCCACAAACACAGAGCATCTAATCTGGCTTTGTTTCTTGACTGGGTGCGAGAGAGCTCAGGGCTCTTCCTTGAAGATGCTCTTAGTTCCTGATCTTCTGGTTGTAAGAAAAGGTTGGTCCCGCTTGGTGCCCATCAGCATGGCAGGAATCAGGCATGCGCTCTGGTCTCTTACAGTGATGCCATAACTCAGGGATCATCTTAATTTAGTAGGGGTGAGGGACTTGCCTAGGAAGAAGGTACGGATCAGAACATTTTCAGGTCAATTTCCATTTCCATAAGTTATACGTTAATGAAGTTGCCGAAAAGCGTGACCCCACCAAGGCGCCCGTGCCCACTGGAGGAGCTGGAAGACAGCTCTGTGCGCAGGGAAAGTCTGTGAGGGGAAGCGTCTTCGCAGAATTGATGTGGCCTAAGTCTTGAAGACCATGGGGGAGTTTGCCAGGCTAGGAAGGTGGGAGGGAGGGAATATTCAAAGATAAAGGGCTTTGAAGGGCGAGTTAGCCGGGTAGTACCTTAAGTCCAGAACTTGGTTACCCAGTGTTCTTGACCTATAAGGATACAGTAAAATGCAGGGAGTCAGTGTATCCTGCCTCTGAGCGGCCGGAGTATGGGCTGCACCATGTGAGGCCGCCAGCAATCAGCAGCTTCCAACTTAGAGAGCGTCAGTTTCATCTAGTTCAAGCGGACAGAAGTCATGAAGCCAGTCTCAGCGTTTGAGGGCTTTCTTCCAGTCACCTGCCAGTGCGAGTGTTCTTTCTGTCTGGTAAGTATAAAGCTACCCACCATGACTTCAGGATGAAAGGCTTCCAGTTTTAAAACGAGACAGTATCCCAGTGATAGAAATGAAATTGAAGGATTAATTTCAGTAATCTTCTCAGCTTCATTAAGACTACTAAAAGTAAATGATCTGTCAGTTCTTTGTATGTATCCTATTATAGTTCATAGCTCTCTCTGTGGGGGTGAAAAAGATCACATTATTCTTTGTCACTAAATGAAAATATTTTAGTTATTTAATTTATGCCCTTTTCATTGAACTGAATCTAATATGCTAAATTGGGGAAGTACTTTACGTTTCCATGTCATTAAATGAACTGTGGCCACGTTTGTATTTTAAGTTTGTATGCTTGTCATTCACCTCCTGCAACTCAGCCTCACCAAAAAAAATTAAATACTAAAGCAAAATAAGATGTGTTTTCTTCCATCACTTTCCATCTCAGCCCTTTCCCTGTTCTGGAGACAGTAGAGGATAAGGCCAGGGTGAAGATGATACAGAGCTGTTGTCTGCAGATACAGTATTTTGCTCTTAAGCTCAGAAGGGAAGCAGATGAGTGTGTGTGATGTTTTAGCTTCAGGCCAGTCTCTGTCCCTCAGCCTCTGTGTCCCCCAGGGTTGGAGCAGTATTCCCAAATCCCAGGACCTAGATTTTCATGCCAATGTTACTTACCTCCTGTTTAGAAAGCATACTGAGTGGGGAGGAGGAAGGACGAAGTGCATTTTTAAGGTTTACACGATTCTTTTCTCTGTAGTGTATAGTTCATACTTCTCTTTTAGGTGCTTTAAAAACAAACAAAAACACAAACAAACAAACAAATAAATAAATAAAAATAAAACGCTCTTCCTTCTGCTAGGTGATTGTAGAGCAGATCGTTGAGTCTCATCCAGACGGCCTGAAGATCATGTATGCTAATAAGCTCCTGGAGTTCGTTCCTCACCACTGCCACCTTCTTCGAGAGGTCACAAGAGGAGCCATCTCAAGGTGACGTAAAATGCTGTGTATGCACCTGAGCTCAGTTTAGTGACCACCTGTCACCTCCTCATGTGCCGCTGATCCCTGGCTGTCCTGTCTGACCCGGGAACGTGGGAACGTGTGCTCTTCCCTATTTGTTACCAGTGCTGTGAGGCAGGTGTCACTTGCCTGGGTTTACAGGGAAGGGAATGAAGAGTGGGGACGTATCTCAATGGTGACATTTGTGTGACTCCAGAGCCTCTGCTTTTCTCTTGTCTATACTGTCTCCTTAACCAGGCTCAAAATCAAAATTGGTTTCCTTCCATTATTGTGATGTCATCATCGGTCTAGAAATACCAATTCATTTTAATTCAACATGTTTTATACTGATGGCAATTAAAGTCATGAACGGTTTTCCCTCCCTCTCTTATTTCATTTCCATGGCTTTCCAGTTCTGTTTCATGAATATCCCATTACCTTCCACCATCTCCATCATCCCAGTCCAGACCTTTGTTGCCTTTTGTTCGAGGGTAGCGGGCTCTCCCCACCTGGTCTCCCAGCTCCACCTGTCCCTCTTCATTGCATCCCTCAGCTGTCCCACCTGCCCAGAGCTCTTCAGCCTTCCTGAGTCGCTCGTGGCTTCTCATCGCCCACAGAAGAGTATCCAGTCTTCCTGGTGTAACCTGTGACCGTTGGTGCTTGAGTCCTAGTGGTTCTCCGCTGTAGAACTCCCCCATACCACTATGGTTCCTGGCCAGACAGGAGCACTTGACCTTCCCTAACACACCTGGTACAGAAGATCCCTGACTTCACCTTGGTTCAGTTTATGGTTTTTTGACTTTTTATAATAGTGCAGAAGTAATATGCATTTAGTTTGGATCTTTTCCCAGGCTGGCGATCTACAGTAGGGTCCTCTTTTGTAATGCTGGGCAGAGGCAGCGAGCACAGCCCCCAGGCAAACCACGTGATCACGAGGGTCAGCAACCAACACACTTGAACCGTCCTGTTCTGGCTTTCAGTGCAGTGTTCAGTAAGTTACATGAGATACCAGACACTTTATTGTGAAATAGGCTTTGTGTTAGAGGATTTTGCCCAACTGTGCAATACTGTAAGTGTTCTCAAGACATTTAAGTTTGGCGGGGCTAAGCTCTGATGTTCAGTCGCTTAGGTGTTTTCCATGCATTTTCAACTAAAGAGATTTCCAGCTGAACAATGGGTTTATTAGAAGCCGAGGCCGTCATAAGCTGAGGAACATCTGTCTATACTGTGCGCCTCTGTGTTTTCCTTCATTGCTTCCTGTCTCTTATTCCTTTGTCTTTCTGTTGATCTGTCACTCCACATGAAGCTCCAGTCAAATACAACTTCTTTTTTTTTTAGGTTATTTATTTATTTACTTATTAGAGAAAGCATAAGCAGAGGGGGAGGCAAAGAGTGAAGCAGGCTCCCCACTGAGCAGGGAGCCCGATATGGGACTCAATCCCAGGACCCTGAGATCATGACCTGAGCCACCCAAGCGCCCCCAGGCTATGGTTATTTCAAGAAAAAGTCCTATTTGTGAATTCTTCATCTAGTGAAGATGAATTAAAATCAGAAAGTCAACTCTGCCACCTTTAAAAACCAGGAACAGAAAAAAATTCCACGAGCAGGTATAACCCTATCCACAATAAATCACTTTCAATCCAGTCCTGAAAACTAATACAGAGTAGGAAGAAAGCATTACAGAAAAATTTTGTTTTCATTAATCAAGCTGGAAAATAACGGGCCTTACATGAATGCCCTTTAGGAAGACAGTTCTTATAGTTTTATGTTGATAGAAACTCACATTACATTTGAAATGCATGTTAAAACCATGACTGTAGATTAACTACCACTTTCAGTCGTCAGAAGATGAAAAATGGTCAAGAGTCACCCAAACTGAATCCTGGTTCCTCCTGGAAAATGTGTTCCTAAATATTTTCCCCCTGAACTACTGTGCTCTTTCTGTATCTTACACAGCAGACACTGCGATGCACAAACACATCCAGAAGGCCTTTGAGGGCTGACAGCCTGCTGGAACAATGAGGACTTCACCTGGGTTTCTGCCTTTCTGCCGGGCCCAGAAAGTTCTGAGTAACCCAGGTGATGTGTCCTGAGAATACATGTGTAGCTCACACCATATGTATTATCTCCTCAGGGTAGACACCAAAATCCATGTTCGTATATGAAAATCCGAGATGCGTAGAGAAATCAAGAGTGATTCTGTCATCTTGAAAGAAAAACACACTGTTGCGCTGCCACATGCCTCGTTTCTCCTTGAGTGACTGCAGGAAGTAGCAATTGCAGTCAGAAATCTCAGAAAGAAAAATTAGAGTAAGGGCAACACCTGAAGTTTATTCCTGAAAATACTTGGAGAACGACTGTGACCAATAAACCAGGGCTTAGTTCATGAGACTGTCAATGAGCTTATAACATCCCATGTCCTGGTCAAACCCTCATGTCTGGGAGATGGAGGGACGTCTTCATCTTCCAGAGCTACTATTAGGGAAAAAGGTGGAGACAATGCTGACTGAGTCCCTACTTCAGCAGGAGAGCCAAAAACACCTTGCCCCTTCATAATCCCAAATGAAAATAAACATCTCGGGGCGCCTGGGTGGTTTAAGCTTCTGCCTTTGGCTGGGATCAAGCCCCACGTCGGGTTCTTTGCTCAGCGGGGAGCCCACTTCCCTCCTTCTCTCTCTGCCTGCCTCTCTGCCTACTTGTAATCTCTGTCTGTCAAATAAATAAAATAAATAAAATCTTTAAAAAAGAAAAGAAAAGAAACATCTCATTTTACTAGTGTGCAGCAGTGACTATGCAGGAGAAATTATTATTATTTTATTATTAGATGATATATTATTATTATTATTATTATTATTGTACTATATTGTTAACCTTTTGAATTCGGACACCTAAAATTTTTAATAAAATATGAAGGCCTTTTTTTTTAAGATTTTATTTATTTGAAAGACAGAGATTACAAGTAGGCAGAGAGGCAGGCAGAGAGGGGGAAGCAGGCTCCCCACTGAACAGAGAATCCGATGCAGGACTTGATCCCAGGACCCTGGGATCATGACCTGGGCTGAAGGCAAGAGGCTTTAGCCCACTGAGCCACCCAGGCGCCCCATGAAGGCTTTTTTTGTTTTTTTGTTTTTTTTTAAAGATTTTACCTATTTATTTGACAGAGAGATCACAAGTAGGCAGAGAGGCAGGCAGAGAGAGAGAGAGGAGGAAGCAGGCTCCCCGCTGAGCAGAGAGCCCCACATGGGACTTGATCCCACGACCCTGAGATCATGACCTGAGCCGAAGGCAGCGGCTTAACCCACTGAGCCACCCAGGCGCCCCATGAAGGCTTTTTTTAAAGAACAAAAACTTCAGACTATATCTTTATCCTATCAGTTCCCACTACAACTGGCTTCTGTCTTGGCCAACATTTAGCCATTCAGATAAAGTCCGTATTTAGTGCTTCGTGTGTATGCATGTGTAAAATAAGCGGACAGTCATAAATCTTTAAGATTGTGTATAATAACCGTGAAATAAGGATTCTTGATACACAAGGTCTCGTCTGGGGAAAACAGCTGGAGAACAGTATGCAGTTTTCAAATGACGAAGGGGAAATACGCATTCGGTTATGAGAAAGGGAAGGAGAACAAGACCAAATATTAATAAAAGGGAAAAAAGCTTTTTCTGCCATCTTTCCGTGCCACAGTAACAGTGTGAACAAATGTCCCACAGATGCCCTCAAGAACATTAACACTGCTGAAAGGGGGGGCGAAGGTCAGGTTCTTAGGAGGCCCTGCACCAAAGTCATCGTCCCGTTTCCTCACTGTGATGACGAAGCATGAGTACATTGGCAAATTTGAAATTATTGATGACCACAGAGCTGGGAAAACTGCTGTGAACCTCACGGGCAAGTTAAACAAGTGTGGCATGACCAGCCCTAGACTTGTATAACTGAAAGATCTAGAAAAGTGGCAGAATATTTCCATCCCCTCAGTTTGGTTTCACTGCATGGAAAAATTTTTCTGGCATCATGCACCATGAAGAAGGAAGAATCCAGGCAGGAGGGAAAATCCTGGGATTCCTTTTTCCTAGAAATATAATATACATGGCACGTGAAATGCCTCAATGGGGAAAAAAAAGGAAAATAAATTACAGTCAACTAATGTTTGACAAGGGTGCCAAACAATTCAATGGGGGTAAGAACAGTATTTTACTCCCAAGCAGCCACATGCAAATAATGAAACAGGAGTCCTGCCTAACACCATACAGAGAAAATAACCCCAAATGCATCAAAGACATAAGTGTAAGCATTAAAATGATAAAGTTCGAGATGCCTGGGTAGCTCAGTTGGTTGGACGGCTGACTTCTGCTCAGGTTATGATCCCAGAGACCCCGGATTGAGTCCTGCATCAGGCTCCAAGCTCCACAGAGCTTGCTTCTCCCTCTGACCTTCTCCTCGCTCATGCTCTCTCTCATTGTCTCTTTCTCAAATAAATAAAATCTTTTAAAAAATAAAAATAAAGTAAAATGATAAAGTTTTCAGAAGAAAACACAAAGGTAAATGTTAGTGGTCTTGAATCTAACAACGGCTCCTCAGCCAAACACCAAAGTACAAGCAACTTAAAAAAAATAATAAACAAATAAATGGGACTCAACCAAAATATCCCAGTTTTGTGCTTCCAAGGACCCCATTGACAAAGTCAAAAGACAAGCCACTAAATGGGAGAAAATATTTGCAGGTCATATATAAGGAACATGCATGCAGACTGTGTGAAGAATTCTTTTTTTTTTTTTTTAGATTTTTTTTTATTTATTTGACAGAGAGAAATCACAAGTAGATGGAGAGGCAGGCAGAGAGAGAGAGAGGGAAGCAGGCTCCCTGCTGAGCAGAGAGCCCGATGCGGGCCTCGATCCCAGGACCCTGAGATCATGACCCGAGCCGAAGGCAGCGGCTTAACCCACTGAGCCACCCAGGCACCCAAGAATTCTTACAACTCAAATAAAAAGACAACCAAGTTAAGAAATGAGCAAAGAGGGGCGCCTGGGTGGCTCAGCGGGTTAAGCTGCTGCCTTCCGCTCAGGTCTTGAACTCAGAGTCCTGGGATCGAGCCCCGTGCTTTCTGCTCAGCAGGGAGCCTGCTTCTTCCTCTCTCTCTGCCTGCCTCTCTGCCTGCTTGTGATCTCTCTCAATAAATCTCTCTCAAATAAATAAATAAAATCTCTTAAAAAATGAGCAAAGAACTTGAATATACATTTCTCTAATATTCAAATGTATACATTAATATATAAATGTATATATAAATATATTTTACATGATCATATATTTATATAAACATATTTATGTAAATATATTTACATTCTTAAATATGTATTTAAATATAAATAAAATATGAAATATATAATATATATTTAAAGATACATATAAGGTATATATAAAATATATGGGACAATAAGCACGTGTAAATATGCTCAACATCACTAATCATTCGGGAAATGCAAATCAAAACCATGGTGAGATACCACCTCCCACCCACGTGGATGGCTACTATCAAAAACCCCAAAAGCAGGTGTTGGAAGGATGTGAAGAGCTGGAACCTGTAAATTGCTGGTGGGCTTGGAAAATGGCACAGCCACATTAGAAATGGTTTAGTAGCTCCTCAAAATGCAGAACACAGAGTTGCCATATGACACACCAATATCACTCCTGTGTATAGAGCCAAGAAAAAAACTATGCCCACACAAAAACTTGTGCATGAAGGTTTAGGGTTTATTCGTAATAGCGAAAAGGTGAGAACAACCCTGATGTTCATCAACTGATGAAGAGATAAATAAAATGTGATCCATCCAGCCTGTGGAATATTATTCAGCCTTGAAAAGGAATCGAATTTTGATATGTGCCACGACACAGAGGAGCCTTGAAAACATTCTGCTGATTGAGAGAAGTCAGTCACAGAAGACCACGTATTGCATAATTTGATTTATATGGAATTTCCAGAATAGCTAAATCTACAGAGACCGAAAGTAGATTAGCGGTTGCCTAAGACTGGTGGTGATGGCTAAAGTTTTCTTTTGAGGATGATGAAAATGTGTAGGTAGTTCAGTATAGTATAGTTAAATATAGTGAAAGCCATTAAATTGTCCACATTAGATGGTGAGTGGTATGGCCTGTGAATTATATCTCAATTAAGCTGTCATCGAAAAATGCAAAGAACTTCTCTATTTATCAAGTACAAAAAGAATGAACTTGATTAAAAACATCAAAAATGGGGAAAATAAAAACAAAATAAGATGGGAGGAATAAAATTATGACTGTTTATCATTAATTTAAATGTGTACAGACTGACTTTTTCTATTAAAGCGCCTATCAGGAGGTTACAGATCCACGCTGTTCAAGAAACATACTTAAAATGCAAAAGGGATTGAGAATGTATCAGGTGAGGAGATACCATGCAAAAGAGAAAGCCGGAATGGCAAAATTCATCGCAGACAAGTTGGGTCTAAAGTTATAGGTACTAAGATGAAGAGGGACATTTTTAAAGGCAGAGTTTGGAAAGAAGGTGTAAAAGGTATAAGCAGGTATACATCTAACAACATAATACCTGAAGACTCTAAAAATGCAATAACAAGGTAAAATTTTAGCTTTTCAAATGGGAGTATCTACTAGAAGGAGGGAAAAACAAGGACACACAGAAAATAGACATCCTGGGGCGCCTGGGTGGCTCAGTGGGTTAAAGCCTCTGCCTTCGGCTCAGGTCATGATCCCAGGGTCCTAGGATCGAGCCCCACATCGGTCTCTCTGCTCCGCGGGGAGCCTGCTTCCTCCTCTCTCTCACTCTCTGCCTGCCTCTCTGCCTACTTGTGATCTCTGTCTGTCAAATAAATAAATAAATAAAATCTTAAAAAAAAAAAAGAAAATAGACATCCTTATTTCCCTCGGAAAACATTTCTTTCTTACACCTAAGGAAAGCCATATTTGTAAAGATTAATTGCATACTAGGCAACAAAGTAAACCTTTACAAGCCTTCCAAATTAAAGATTTAAAGAACAGTTCTTTGATCACAATCCAGTAGAATCAGAATTAGATAACCTGGTAACAAAAAATTGAAACTACATACAAGTTAAGAAATACAGTCTTCAGTCAAAGAAGAAATCATAAGACGACTGAAGAAAATCTTGAAAGCAATGGAAAGGAGACTATTTCATACCAAAACTTACAGAAGACACCAGAAGTTATACTCTAAGGAGACTTTAGTGTCAAATGTCTTCAATTTCAAACATTTTTTTAAATAAAAGAAAGTACTCATTTAAACCCATCAGAAAAGGGCAGCTCAATCCAAAGAAAGGAAGTAGTTATAATAAAGATAAATTTTTAAACTAATAAAAAATATCAGGGGCAAATAAACTCAAAGTTGTTTCTATGAAAGACTAATGAAATAATAATAATAAAAAAAACTTCACATGCCCTATTAAGGATAAGAGAGGGGGAAGATGGGGTGTGGGAGGAGGTGGGGAGAGGGAAGGGGAATGGGGAAAGGGGGGTTTCAGGGAGGAGGCGACAGAGAGAGGGAGAGAGTTGCAAAACAGATAAGAATTGGGAACAGAGATATAAAAGCAAATGCATAATATAAAAGAATCACTAAACTGCAAGGCACTTTATACTAATCAATTTGATAACCTAAAAGAAACGATGATTTCCTAGGAAAACAAAATCATCCAAATGATTCAAGAATGAAAAATTAAGAAGATGAGTTCCAAGATCAGACAGGTTTGCAGCTGGATAACTGTCATTCTACTGTTAAATGGCAACAGGCAATTAAACAATAATAAGTCAATTCACTTGATGAAGCTGAGCACAATTTTAATACCCAAACCTGAGAGGGAGGAACGGGGAAGCTATTAACAAATCTGGCTTAGGACAGATTAATTCACAGAAACTGAACTAATGTTAGCAAATAACAGAAGTCAGGCATCTATCAAAGGACTATATCCTGAGACCAACTTGGATTCATTCCAGGAAAATAAAGGGAGCTCAAGACCAGAAAATCAATAAGATTTACCTCATCACTAAATTAACTGTGAAAAAACTCTTAAGACCATAGCAATAAATGCATTTGATAAAAAAATAAAGGCACCTGATAAAAGGTGAGCAACCATTCTTTATAAAAATGAAGATAAAAACAGAAGGACGTTATGCAGGAGGGATTATTAACTGGGAAGCACTAGATCAAGAGGTAGATAAAATGAGCCCATATTTGTTAAACAGTGACAGAGCCCCATGCGTGCGTGGATAGAGGCGAATGAGCTCATGGATGAGCACCAGGCTGTCAACAGGTATTATAGGGACAAAGGCAGCGGTGAGGAGAGGAGAGTCTTAACAACAGGGAAGAAGGTAAAAGGAGGATTGCAGTTAAAAATTGTGCATGATACAAACACATGCAAATAAGACCGGATATTTTCCGGTATATAGTTTTTTAAAACCCTGCACACATTACTGGAACTGCCAACTCTTGCTTTCAGCTCCGCAGCCCTCGCGTGCTTTCCCAGTACCAGGATGCAGGGGTAGATCCTCCGTTGGTGACATCCTATGTCATTGTACTCCTAAAGGGACAGGTGAAACAGCGCAGGGGCTTGAGGTCGGAACTTAGGCATCGCTGCGCCCACCCCAGCTCCCTGCTCGCCCAGCCCCCACTCTGAAGCGGCGGGCACTTGGAGCTGTTAAGAAGCAGGGATCTGAGCAGTTCTCTGGTTTCCTCTGGAGCCATCTGCATCCATCATATTTCCCACAGCTCTCCCCGAGTGTTGGTGCTGGCTCCCCCCGAGTATTCCTTTAACTCCAGGCATACCCTTCTTATGACAGCACCTAGTACTCCCCGTCACAGTGCTCTGTCTGTCACATGCATCCATTGATCAACTTTGTGCTGGTTGAGGGCTGGAGCCCCCTCCTGTTAACTTCTCAAGTCCGTTTCTAATGCAGCAGCACCTGGCACTTAAGCACCCTGTCAGTACCTGCCAAATAAATGAAATGTACTCAAAACATAGTATGAAGTCTGCGTTCTGAAACTCCTTTATGGAGCTGTTTGCTATCATTTTCCCAGGCAATTAAAAAAATTTCCAGCTGTGCTGCCAACAACCTGAAGGGGTAAAGGAATGCCGGGATGCCCCATGGGACATGTCACTCTGGATGGTCCTTCAGCAGCAGGGACTTAGATAGCGCTCTTCCAAACCCAGCAGGATGGTGGAATGGGTACGTGGCTGAGTGCCTCCTGGGTCTGACCCTGTGTGACGCCACCCGGTGCCTGCAGCTGCCCTCTGGAAGGTGTTGCTTTTGCGGCAGAGCCAGAGGGCACCAAGCATGTGTCTGTCTCCAAAGTCCTGGGCACCACATCACAATGCCTTCCTGAGAAGCAGAATCAAGGACAGTTGCTGATCTTCATTCCTTCCCACCAAAGGTATCTCATACACATCTTTGGAAGTTGGAGCCAGGGGGTGCCTGGGTGGCTCAGTCGGTTAAGTGTCTGCCTTCAGCTCAGGTCATGATCCCAGGGTCCTGGGATCGAGTCCCACACATTTGCCTCCCTGCTCAGCGGGGAGCCTGCTTCCCCTTCTCCCTCTGCCATTCCCCCCACTTGTGCTTTCTGGCTCTCTGTGTGTCAAATAAGTGAATAAAATTTTTTTAAAAAGTTTGGGCCATACTCTTTAGCCATTCTACTTTCCCTGGGGTAATTTGCCACCTCCCTGAATTTACCTGAATCTTTCCCAAAATCTACTTATCTTCCAGCCTTCTTGACCATAATGAGTCTATAAATTTTCAATAGACAGTGTGAACTTACACTTGCTAATATTTACATAACATGCACCTCTTTCGATCTCAAAGAAAAGCTTTGCACTGCAATGGTCTCTAATCTCCAATTAGGTTCTGTTCCGGGATCCCACTGGAATTCTACGCGCCTGTCCCCTAAGATCCCATAAATTGTCGTCCAGTTTCCCAGCCAGCCAAGGAAAGCACATGGGAAATCTTGCTGAAGTATGAGTAAGAGCCAACGAAAGGGAACATATTTATCTGCCTCGAATGCTGGGACCTGAGGAAAGCAAGTTTCATTACAGACAAATCAGGAAGGAGGTGCAGATTGCTTTTTATGTCACTCTGGAGTGGAGGTCTGCCATTGATCATTAAGGCCATTTCCTGCAATGCACTCACCAAAGTGATACTCACTTCGGAGTGGAGAAAACAGGAAATGGCCAAGGGGAGCTCTGCTTACACTTTGCACTCTCAGCATTTATTTGTATTATTTTCTTTATAGGGCAGTATAGAGACTTGAGACCACATTGAAAAAGCAAAGCTTGTCATCCTGTGGCCTTGGGTCAAGAATAGAGATAGTGCTGCTCATGTCAGTTTCAACCTCCAGTGGCCAAGGGTTTGATCTGATGCTCTTTCAAGTTTTCACCATAGCCTTTCTCAAGCTCAATGGCCAATAATCCCACAGGAGGAGATTTTAGGGCCCTCTCAAACTTCTGTTTTGCTATCTCTCCCCAGCCTGCTTCCTCTGCAAAAGTCACCACTTTGCCTGTGCATCTACCACCTCTTAGAGCCTTTGGAATCAGCCACGAATTGCAGTGCTGATTCCTTCCATGACCACATATTGTTTACAGGAAAACTCTTCTTCGTTATGCCTTGCCAGTCAGAGTGACGGTTTCATCTGCAACCTGGACCAGGTTCGGGAATGTTCTACACATAAATGTGAGCAAATGTCTTCTGTATTGAGAGACATGTACAATCTGTAAATGGAATCTATTGAAAAACCAGTACATAGGGTACACATATGTCCTGACCCAGCTGGAAGGAGGCAATTCATTTCTATCTTTCAGAAAATTGGTGTAACACATTGATTTTCATAACAAAGAAAGCAGTTTTGTGTCCTCTACCAAAAGACTGTCATAGTAAGCAATAAATTGCCTCTTTGGGGTGAACAAATTAATAAGATATTTTCTAAATTTCAAAATAACAAAGACAGAACGATGTCTGTAATGCTAAGTGCATCCCCTTAGTGGCAGGGCACTGTGTCATGGACCACCTGAGCAATGACACATGGCGGCCGGTAGTCTGATTTGTACATCAATGCACCTGGCAACCTGTTAAAAGAAAGTCTTGCACATGACAAGCTTTCAATAAGACACTGACAAGATGGCCAGGAAGCCCCCTTAGCTGGCTTTTTCAGGTGTCCAGACATCTAGTCAACCTACCTCACCAACTCATCACCATGCTTACTGGAGTAAACCCAATCTCTTCCTTCCCCCCTGGAGATGGGAGAAGAGCCACTCACACGTTTGTATGGAATTCTCATTCCCCCTCGCTCTGTCCCCACATGGCGCTGTCCGTGTAATAAATAAACAAATCTTTATGTCACCCGGAAGTTCCTGGGTCACAACTCGGACAATTTTGGGTCACTACAGCCTTTTGTTTTTCTCTCCACCTTAAGCCTTCTGGGCGACCAACAACTATCTAAAACTCATGTTGCTGCCATATGCTGTTGTTCTGCTTCATCTTCCCAGTAAAGTTCAGTATTTTTCCCTAAAGTTTGGTTTATCAGTATCTCCAGCGTCTATCTCCAGCTAGGGTCATGATCCCAGGTCCTGGGATCAAGTCCCACTCTGGACTTCCTGCTCTGCGAGAAGCCTGCTTCTGTCTCTGCCTCCCATCTCTTATGAATAAATAAAGAAAATCTTTAAAAAAAATTAAAAAAACCATTTCTATCTTCCCACTTTTAAAGATTAATTCTAGGAACTATTGCTATAAATCCAGTGTCCTATCTCTTTCTTAAAAAGTCTTCTCCAGGGCACCTGGGTGTCTCAGTTGATTAAATGTCTGACTCAAAATTTTGGCTCTAGTCATGATCTCAGGGTCATGGGATTGAGCCCTTAGTGAGGCCTCTGTGCTCAATGGGGAGTCTGCTTCTCTCCTTTTCCCTTTGCCCCACCCCCCCTACTCACATGTGCACACACGTGTTGTCTCTCTCTCTCTCAATAAATAAATAAACAAATCTTTAAAAATTCTTCTCCAAAGGGAGTTTGACAAATAGTCCAGTAAGGGGCTGGATGAAAATATTATAAGTTTTATTCATATTTCATGTCATCCATTTAACTGTTTAGCTTTTGCATGCCTTTTATAATAATTTAGTAGAGCAGTAGAGTTTATAATTTATCAAAAATTTGCTTAAATTTGTGCTATGTCCGCAAATATTTTTTGTATGTATGTATGTATGTATGTATGTATTTATTTATTTTTGTGAAAGAGAGGTGCACAGTAATAAAAGGAGATCACTGCTCCAGGGACCCAGATATTTCCCCAAGTCCTGTTTCCTTCCATTCCCTCTGGGCTTCATTAGACCCCCTTAACACCAATCTTGTCCCTAAAACACGCCCTCTGCAGCACCAAGTTCAAATGCTTAACTCGGGCCATCACTGCAGGCTGTACCGGGATGACCTTAGGGAAAAGGGTGGTGGGTCTCACGGGTTAGCTGTGTCACCTCCATGAACAGTCCTTTGTTCTGAACAGCTAGTGCAGCCCACGTTTGCAATTACAGGCTCTGGCACCAGAGTGGGCGTAGATCCCAGCTGGCCCCTCAGTAGCAATATGGCTTTGGGAAAGTTGTGTCATTTCTGGCCCAGACTTAAGGCTCATCCATAACGTGGAGGAGAAGACAGTGTGACCCTCAGTGGGCTGTTGAAAGGATCACGAGATGGTTCGACTCAGGTGCTCCGAGGTAGCCAGCACACAGTAGGCCCACAGTAGAACAAAAAGTTGTTCTATTGATCTTATAGTTACTATTACTCCTACTAACAAAACTAACTGATCATTTGAGATGATTTTCAAGCGAAGTGTCTTCGCCTGGATTTCTAAGATTAACCTACTTCAAAATGAATTCTGCTCTACTGTGAAAAACGAGCTAACCAGCAGGTTTCTTCTGCATCTTTTCTGAACTTTTTAGGATCCTCTCTAGAGAAAGGTTCTAAAGGAAGGCAAAGTGCAGAAATACTCTTGCTTCAAAGGATGTGTAGGAAATGATTAATTTTGCCAAAAAACAGTGCCTTGAACATAAAAGATGTTTGACGAAGCTCACTGTAGACAGTGTATCCCTCCAGGATTCATAAGTTGAAAACTCAATGTCCAAAGGGACATAACTAGGAGATGGGGTCCTTGGGAGATGTTTAGGTCATGAGGGTGGAGTCCTCATGGGCGAGATTAGTGTCTCCATAAGAGAGACCCCACAGAGATCCCTCGCCTCCTCCACCTTGGAGGTTATAGGGAGAAGATGGTCATCTGTGACCCAGGAAGTGGGCACTTGAACAGACACGGAATCTTCCAGGGTCTTGATCGTAGACTTCCCAGCTTCCAGAACTGAGAGAAATAAGTATGTCTTTAAAGCACCTAGTTTATGGTGCTCTTGTTACATCAGCCCAAACTAAGGTAAAGCTTGTCTCTTATACTGAAAAATAACACAAATGTTAACAACAATTTAAAAAAGGAACATTGTGGCCAATGACATGTAAGGAACATCATCTCTCCTCTACAGAGCCAAGAGCTTAATTAGTTTCGGGCAACTCAGTAGAGTATGATTAAACCAAAGAGCAGCAAGATGTCTAAATGCTCAAGTCCTCTGCCTCCTACTTTTCTGCCAAAACAAAAGAAAAGCCCTAGGCTGGTTTTGGTTACCACCAAGCACAAAACAGCCAAATTCCAAATTAAAAAGCTCTGGGGTTTAATTGTGGATGTATGGAATTACATAGAAGCTCTCTTTGATCATTCCAAAGGATGTTTCCCTCAAAGGTTACAAATACATCTCAGCCTACCAACCATCTCAGGCCTACCACAAAAATTATATATATACACTTTTAGCATTTTAAAATGTGTCTATATTTCAGTTTCGGATCCAGTTTTGACTATTGTTATGGGCTTAGTTGGATGCCCCCAGATTCCTACGTTGACGTCCTAACAACCAGCATCTCAGAATGTGGCAGTATTCAGAGACAGGATTTTTAAAGAGGTGATAAAGGGAAAACGAGCTCACTGGGGGTGGGCACCAAGCCAACAGGACTGGTGTGCTTACAGGAAGAAGAGATTAGGACACAGACAGTACAGACTGAAGGACAATCGTTTGAAGACAGAGTGGAGAACACAGCTATCTGCAAGCCAAGGAGAGACGGTTGAAGAATCGAACCCTACTGCCACCTTGATCTTGGACTTCCAGCGCCCAGAACCATGAGAAAATAAATTGTATGTTGCCTAAGCCACCCGGCTGTTATTTTGTTTACGACAGCCCATGACTCAGAAATTTGAGGACCTCCCCCCCAGACTTTATCCTGAAGTTCTGTTTCAGCTTCAGGGGCTTGTGTAATACTACTGTATCAAGGAGGGAGGCTCCTGCCATTCCCTGCACTGGGTCATTGAGACACTGCACAGCTGTCCCCAGGGCTGGCTACATAATTTACAAGCCCCATGCAAAATGAAGATATAGGGCCCTTTGGGCAAAAACAGGGAGGAAGTGTTTGTTAAAGGTACTAAAATAGAAAGCTCATTTCCTCCACCATCTGTCTTCTGAAGGGGCATGGCTGCTGTTTTCTATTTGCATTTAATGTCATTCCAAGCAAATAAAAATTTTATAATGTGATTATGGGCATGATTTATGCCATTCATCTTCGCAGGGTGCAATGTCAGTGTTAAATAATTCACGCAGGGAATTCCACAGCTGGGGCACACCCACGTGCCCTCTTCTTATCAGAACCGTAGAAATCCTGCACAAGACCAGCTCTGCCATCTTTACCTCACCTGGGGACTCACACCTGTTCCACCAACCCTGCTGCCCTCGGCTTCCTGATGATTACGGAACTTGACAGGATCAGGAGCCAGGGGCTGCCTTTCTTTCCCTTCCCTCCTAAGTCACCACTTCCAAGGCTTGGCTAACACAGGGAGGTGACATGAGTGAGAAAGGACAAGACAGGGTTCTGGGCTGCTCACAAGAGGCCACCGCCTCCTGCCGGTGCTCAGAGCAAGCTCTGGTCTGTAGGGAAGGCGAGCTCCGGTTGACTCGGTCATAGACATCACGTGGTCAGTGAGTCTCGTTGACCACCACTCACGAGGTGTCCATTTCCATGCTGTGCTCACCGGGCAGGGCGAGCAGTACATGCAAATGAGCAGTACAGGCAAGGAATGGTGGATACCCACAGTGGGCTGTCCCCTCCACTATGTACGTGCTCCACTATCCCACCTGTTATGCCCCAATAATGGGTCCATGATTAAAAGAGCGAGACTGATACAAAGCGAAGGTCAAACAAAGCTTTATTTTGCACCAAGCATCAAGAATCAAACTGACCAGCCAGGGCCGCTTTTCTTACAGAGAAGTCAACCCCTCTCTCCTTTACAGACTAGCTTTTAAGGACATAGGCCATGCGGTTGGGCCTGGTCATGCACAGGTGGCCAATGAAATTGTAACACACAGAGAAAGCTGCACAGTGATGCTAGGTGACCAATTGAATTACAACTTACCTTTTAGTAGATATTTGACCTAGCCTATCACCTTGGTTAGGATTTTCGCCCAAAAGACTCACAAAGGGCGGGACCCATACTCCTTGGTAGCTAGGGAGACAGTATGCAGCCCTCCACTGATCAGATGTCTTACCTGGCCTGACCCACCCTTGTATTTGGGCTTTGTTACCTGAGGTTGATTTCCGGGACTTGTTTTTAAGTAAGTCCCCTGGGAGAAGGGGAACAGGGACAGCTTAAGGGTTAAACAACAAGGTTATTGTGTAACCTCAATGGAAGCCTCTGGCTAAAATATAAAAATATAAAGTAGGTCCTTACACCACCCACTTCGCTCAAAAAACACAAAGTCAAAAATAAAACTGAGTAATTCCTAGACATTGAGAGAGAAGCACACTGACTTCACCTTAGAACCCTTCTGAGGGCGGTGCTTGGCAGGGTAGGGGGGTGTGAGGGGGTTGGGGGTGGATAATGGGACCTCTGAGGGTGTGGCCAAAGGTCAGGGCCATTTGGGAAGGGGCTTTCTGGGGGAGGGGCCCTTCTGGGAGCAAAGCCCTGGGTGGGGGCATTCCCTCTGGGGGCAGGGCTGGGAGCAACCCCAGAAACCTGGCCCACAGAGAAGCTGGTCCTTTCTCTCCCTCTGCCCCCTTTCCCCAGGGACCCCTAGGCTTTGGAGACTAAAGTCAAAATTAAAGCCATATGTCTAAATGGTTCATACTGTGGTTGGGTAGTGTTTTTAACATATTAATTGACTGGTTTTTCTCAGTATTTGTCAAACCTTAACCAACTCAAGGCTTTCTCTTAAGCAGCAGCGCAAGGCAGGCCGTTCAGTTGGGTCAAGCTGTTTGGTGATTCTTTGTAAAAACCCACCCTCTTGCGCTGCTCAGGAGGGCAGTGTTGCATCCTAGGATAAACATAAATATATATCAAATGTGTTTACAAGTTATATTTATATGTATACATTCAATTCTCTGTTTACATATATATGTATAAAATAAAAATAAAAATATTGTTTAAAAGGCTGTTTTCCGGGGTGCCTGGTGGCTCGGTGGGTTAAAGCCTCTGCCTTCAGCTCAGGTCATGATCCCAGGGTCCTGGGATGGAGCCCCTCATTGGCTCTCTGCTCAGCGGGGAGCCTGCTTCTCCCTCTCTCTCTGCCTGCTTCTCTGCCTACTTGTGATCTCTGTCGGTCAAATTAATAAATAAAATCTTTTAAAAAAATGTTGTTTTGCAGGGAACCTGGGTGGCTCAGTCCTTAAAGCGTCGTTTTTCCACTCAGATCATAATCTTAGGGTCTTGGGATGGAGGCCCACATTGGGCTCCCTGCTCAACAGGAAGACTTCCTCTCCCTCTCCCACTCCCCTGCTTGTATTCCTGCTCTGTCTCTCTGTCAAATAAATAATTTTTTAAAAAGAAATACTTTATTAAAAAAATATATGTAAAATGCTATTTTGCCCTCTATCCTGGTAAGATTGAACACATTCCTAACAAGAGATCTTTCTTGACTCCGTGATAAAAATTTAACAGTGTCTTAATGAATCCTCACAACATCTGCCTCCCCAACCCTTCTCAGATGTTACAATTAAGGTTCAGTGAAGTCCAAACACTGGGCCTGAGGTAATATATCCAGTATGTGGCCTCTTGGCATAGTCTAGCAGCCCAAATTGGGGGCGAGGGTGTTTGAGTGTCGTTGGCCAGGATGAAAAAGCTGAAAGATGAAAAGAAGGGTAGTCTTGCTTTTTGTCCCAAAAAAAGAAGATTTAGAAAGAAAGAGACCTGTCGCCCAAAGGAGGAGGCTCCCCACTGATCCCGGCTGGGCAGGAGTCAGAGCAGAAGGAAAACTCCCATCACCAAGGAGAATGGGCTTCTCCTTCATACAAAAGCATAGGATCCCTCTCACCTGATATGTTTCTGTCCCATAGTCATCCCCCTGTGCCTGCCCCATAATAGCATTCACAGGAAATGGCTGAGAGATACATTCAACTTGCAGAATTATAGCAAATAAAGTAATCTTTGACCCATCCTGGGAGCTTCTGATTACTGGGAGGGGCCAAGCCATCCTAGGGCAAGTGCACTCATTTCAAGAACCAGTAAAATGACTCCAAGAGTATCATAAGGGCTAGTGATCATGACTGGTCCAGAAATATTTCTGGGAGTCCCTTTTAACATCCCTCCCATCATTTCTTCTCATCTCCAAGGGAATGGTACTTAGGTATTCTGAAAGAAATATGCATGACTAGTAAACTGTGTGTGACCCCTGCCGCCTAATTCATCCCTCACCAGCCATTAACACTGATGGTTTGAAGGATGGCTACTCCCCTGGCAGGGCAAGAGCTGAAGCAGAACGTATGGGGCGAGGCGGCTCTTCCCCCTGGATATAAATAATTAAACCCAGTAGCCACCCTTCCTGCCTGGCCACTGTCATTTAGGTATGGCTGATTATCCCTAAATGGGAATGAGATGGGGGCGGGGGTGGGGGAGGGAAGCAGGTGATGGTCAAAAAAACTACAGTAGCTGCCACTGAGGGTCCAACCTGGCATTAGACTGAGCTCAAGTCCTGATTCCATCATATACGAGCTGTATGAACTTGGAAAACTGAGTTCAACTCTCGAAGCATCTGCTTTGCCCCCCCCTTGGAGTGAGAATAGTCAGTAGTATTGACTTCACAGGGCTTGTTAGGAGGATTAAATTAGATACTGTTCATTTAGCACAGTTCTTGGCCTATAGAAGGCACACATAAAAGTTGATTATCGTTTTTATGGACCTCCAACTTTAAGCCTTCTATAAAGAACCAAATGATATCTCTGAAAAATACCAACTGCCTACAAGGTTGTAGGGAAAGTGGTATCTATGTTGACCTGATTAGAAAAAAGTGGAAAATCTCTCTTGTTTAAGCCTTGTTGAAAATTTTCTAAACTCTGTCCACTCTTCTGCTTTAGTAATTAGAACAAACGTTGGAGACTCGTGATTTTCTGATAATTGAGTTGCTCGTTGTAACGCAGGGCAATTCGACATTAGTGTTTATTTAAAAAATTACCGCAAATGAAGATAAATGGTGAGACGTGCACTAAATTTGATGAAAATCCTGACGTGAGTGTTTCTTCTTGGGATTCTCTCTCTCTCTTTTTTCTCCTATGATCTGAGAGCGGATTACATTCTACTTGGGTGATGGCTCAGGTCAAATGTGTGGTTTTGCAGGTGCCTAGCCTTTCACAGACAATCTTGGAAGAACCATCATTGTCTCTGTAAGAAAACGGAGGGAAAGATGTGATTTTAACACTCAGCCTACAACAGTTCAACAATCTACCAATGTGAATTTAGAAACGCTGAGCAAGTCCCCCTTCTAGTAACGAATATCTCTCCCGTTTTCTTATAATAGCTGAGTTTCTACAACTGAGCAATCTACTCTTTTGTGTAAAACAGCTTCCCAGGATTGTTTCTCCTTTAAACGCAAGTGAACTTTGGGGATGGCACTCAGATCCCTTTCTTTTACTGGACAACTGTGGAGCAGGGGTTGGGTGTGCTTCAAGAGGGAAAATATCCACAAGGGGACAGAAAAAGGACATAAATGTACAAAATCCCATTTTCCAAGAATGTAAAAAGCTAACTTCCAGGGGAGCCTGGGTAGCTCAATTGTTAAGCATCTGCTCTTTGGCTCAGGTCATGATCCCAGGGGCCTGAGAATCCAGCCCCGCATCGGGCTCCCTTCTCAGAGGAAAAACCTGCTTCTCCCTCTCCCAATGCTTGTATTCCCTATCTCATTGTGTCTCTGTCAAATAAATAAATAAAATCTTAAAAAAAATGCGAACTTCCAATATTTATTTTTTTTCCTTTGCTCTAAATATCTCAATGTTCACTTGTTGAAAGCAATTGATTGAAGCCCTGGGAAGAAGTGGTAGATTGAAGCACTCATCAGAGTTGTTTGTGCTGCTTTGCAGGGGTCTGGCTGCACTAAATTATTTCAAGAAGTATTAATTATCTAAGTCACTCAGAAGAATCCATTTACCTATTTCATTTTCTTTTTTTGAAGAGAATCTTTTTTTTTAAGATTTTATTTATTTGTCAGAGAGAGAGAGGGAGCAAGAGCGAGCCCAGGCAGACAGAGTGGCAGGCAGAGACTGAGGGAGAAGCAGGCTCCCTGCCGAGCAAGGAGCCTGATGTGGGACTTGATCCCAGGACGCTGGGATCATGGCCTGAGCCGAAGGCAGCTGCTTAACCAACTGAGCCATCCATGCGTCCCCCTGTTTCATTTTCTGTGGTTCTTGATCCTTACCCCAAATTCTCACAGGCCTCCGCAGCTGGCACAGAGTCCACTCCCATAACTATAATCCCTGTCCCATACTCTCACCTCCATCATACATCATACATACCTGATAAAACCCCACCCTGGTAAAAACCCAACCTTCTGTCCACCCTATGTCTGCCCCTGGCAGCTGAAGGTGGTTGGTGAGAAAAGCAACAATGCTGGAAGCTTTCACATTAAATTCTTTTTTTTTTAAGATTTTATTTATTTATTTGACAGAGAGAGATCACAGTAGGAGAGAGGAAGGGAAGAGATCACAAAAAGAGGAAGGGAATCAGGCCCCCTGCTGAGCAGAGAGCCCAATGTGGGACTCGATCCCAGGACCCTGAGATCATGACCTGAGCCGAAGGCAGCGGCTTAACCCACTGAGCCTACCAGGCGCCCCTTTCACATTAAATTCTCAGCCACAAATCCAAGTATGTTTCTCTGACCGACAGAATCTCCATTCTTCTCGTGAAATATTTTGACTATTTCACATCTTCTTTCCTCCAACCTTAAGCCAGGGCTTCTCAACACTGGCCACACTTTTGAATCACCTGGAAGACTTTAAAACACAGGAGTGCCCACCTCCAAAGGACCTGATCTAATTGGTGTAGAACCAATTAGATTAATATCCAATTAGGGTCTGGATATAAGTGTGCTTTTAAAATTCTCCCAGTGATTCTAATGTACAGCCATTTTGTTCAGAGTGAGAATTGAACACCTTCCATCAGATACAGCTGATGACCGACCATTCTGATGACTTCACTGAGAAAAGTAAATTGAGGGCACCTGGGTGGCTTCAGCTCAGATCCTGGTCTCAGGGTCTCGGGCTCTCTCATCAGGCTCTCTGCTCAGCAGGAAACCTGCTTCTCCCTCTCCCTCTGCCTGCCTCTCTGCCTACTTGTGATCTCTCTCTCTCTCTCTTTCTCTCTGTGTCAAATAAATAAATGAATAAATTATTTTAAAAAAAGAATGAAAAACAAACTGGGTGGGTGTCTAGGTGGCTAAGTGGTTAAGCGTGTGAATCTTGGCTCAGGTCATGAGCTCAGGGTTATGGAGTCGAGCCCCACGTCAGGCTCCATGCTCAGCGGGGAATCTGATTGAGATTCTCTCCCTCTCCTTCTGTCTCTTCCCCCTGCATGTGTGTGCTCCTGCTCTCTCTCTCTCTCTCTCAAATAAATCTTGAAAAGAAAAATCGGTAAGGAAAGAAGACCCACAGAATCCCACTAAGTTTACCTGGGTGGAACCCTTACTCCAATCCCTTCTGAGTGAGGACAAGCCCCTCCACTTGGGGTTTCTTCTCATTTCCCTGATCTCTGAGTATGAATGTGCTCCAGGACCCAACCTCAGACTTCTCCTCTGTCTACACTGAGTCCTTGGTGACTGTCCCTCTTCTACCATCTATCTCCTGATGACTCCACATCTCCACCTCCAGTCCAGACCTGGATTTTGAGCTTTCTTCCACTGCCTGCTTTCCAGATCTACCTAGATGAGTTAAACCCAACATGTTCAAAACCAAGCTCTTATTCTTCTCGAGCTCTGCTGGTCTTGCAATAGCTCAAACAGGAAACTGTAGAGTCATTCTTGATTCATCTCTTTCTTTCACTGCCCATGTTTAATTCTTTGGAAGAAGCTGTGGATTCTATCTTCAAAATATATTCTAAATCTGACCAGTTCTCCACATTTCAGTTACTCCCACTGTGGTCCAAAACACCGTCTTCTATGAGTTATTGTAATAGTCTCCTATCTGGTCTTCTGGATTCCATCTTTGCTCTGTTCTAGTTTATTTTCCACTCAGCAGTTAAAGCAATCCGTTTAAGACAAAAGTCAGACCTTGTTATTTCTCTGCTCTAAGATCTCCAATGGCTCCCCAATTCACTCAATACAAAATTCAGTCTTACAAAATTTAACACTCAACTTCCTTCTCAATTCATCTCCTACCTCTTCACTCAGCTGTCTCTGCCTCCGCTCACCAGCCTCCTTAGTGTTTAACAGAGTACAGCAAGTGCGTGCCTTTCTTGGGGCGTTGCATTTGTTTCCTCTTCTTAAATGTACCCGTCTTGTTCTCTGAATCCACTCAAGGATCTGCCAATGTCTTCTTATCAGAGTAATCTCCCCTAACTGCACACACAGCCAGCACCAGCACCATCACAATCAACATAGTTTCTGTCCCTCTCTACTTTTGACTTCTTATCAACAGCTGACATATTATATATTTATTTATTTACTGTCTGTTCTCTCTCTTCTATTTGAATGCATGTGCTATAAAAATGGTATTTGTGGGTTTTTTTCCTTATTTATTCTGTGTTCAGAAGAGGATTTGATACATAATACTCAGTACATAATTGTTGAACGAATGAATGAATGAATGAATGAATCAATGGAAATATCAGGTTATCTCAATCATAAGAGAGATTTCTCTCAAGCATTTTCTATAGTATTGCCCTATTTCATTCTCTGCATCTCTGGGTTGATTAGTAGATAAAATCATCATGTAAAATCAGTTTGAGCAAGGTTGGATCCTTAAGCTTCTATGTCACCTAGGACTCCAAATGTCACGGTGTACCATGCACATTTGCCTCCAGCCTTCTCCCCCATATTTTGGTCATGGTTCAGCAGCTGTGGCATCGTTCAGCTTTCTTTTCCCCTCCCCTGTCTCAGTTCCAGGAGGTCCTCCTTGGCTTTGGGCCCCCTTCCTGTGGGTGATGAAGGCAATGTAGGGAGAAGCAGCAGCTTCCCTGACTCACCCCTGCTTTCTCCATTCATACTGATCCAGTAACGCATAGCCTGTGCAGTACAGGGCTGACCAGGTCAGTCTCTGCCACCTTAGGACCTCATTTTTGTTCCCTGCGGCAGCTTAGCCATTTGCAAAATCAGAAATTGTAAAAGTACAAACAGGAGACAATATGCCATATTTTATGGATTTTAAGATGCCCCTCCCCTCCCATTTTCTTTCACATCTCCAATGTCAGGAATTGTCTTATAGTTGGGGCTGAGCAGGTGGAAGTCCCTATAAAGTTACCACAGCTTGACCCTGTGCCATGTGGTTACTGCTCCTAGGGCACAACTGATCATCTACATCCCTTGGCATGCCAAGCCACAGGCCTTTTGAGGACCATTTAAAGAAAGAAAATAAACTGGTTATTATATGAAAATCTCAGATAAGGAAAAAAAAAAAAGAAAAAAGAAAAAGAGAAACCCTACCAGCATCAAACCAAGCAGAATGGATGACCTCAGAATACTTTTATAAGAAGTGTAGCATGCAAAACAATCTTGAGAAAGGAAAACAAAGCTGGAGGTATCAGTTTCTTGGATTTCAAGATATACTACAACGTTATAGTAATCAAAACAGTAGGGTACTGGGAGAAAATATACGCATAAATCAACGGAAACAGGATAGAGAGCCCAGAAATAAATCCACAATTATATGGTCAATTAATCTTTGACAAAGGAGGCAAGTATATGTAACAGAAGAAAGTCTCCTCAAAAACAGTGTTGGGAAAACTGGAGAGCCATTTGCAAAAGAATGAAACTAGACCACATTCTTTTACCATACACGTAAAGAAACTCAAAATGGATCAAAGATCTAAATGTGAAGTGTGAGGTGTGCCTGTCTTGCTCAGCCTTTACAGCATGTGACTCTTATTCTTGAGGCTGTGAGTTTAGGTCCCACATTCAGTGTAAAGCTTACTTAAAAAAAAAATTAAATGAATAAATGAGAGCCCTGAAACCATAAAACTCCTAAAAGACAATAAGCAGTAATCACTTGGAGATTGGTTTTAGCAACATTATTTGTGGGTATGTCTGCTTAGGCAAGGGAAACAAGAACAAAAATAAATTATTAAGACTACAACAAAATAAAAAGCTTTTGCACAGTAAGGGAAACCCGCAACAAAACCAAAAGGGAACCTACAGAATGGGAGAAGACAGTGGTGAATGATAAATAAAATAAAGAATTAATAACCAAAATATGTAAAGAACACACACACACACACACACACACACACACCAAACCCCCAAAAAACCCAAACCCCAACATATAATCCAATTGAAAAATGGGCAGAGGACTTAATAGACATTTTTCCAAAAAATACATACAGACACCCAATAGACATGTGAAAAGATGCTCAATATCACTCATCATCAGGAAAATAAAATCAAAACCACAGGGAGATCTATCACCTTATACTTGTCAGAATGGCTAGTATTAAAAAGACAAGAAAGAACAAGTGTTGGCCAGGATGTGGAGAAAAAGGAACCTCTGTACATTTTTAGTGGGAATGTAAATTGGTGCAACAACTGTGGAAAACAGTATGGAGGTTCCTCAAAAAATTAAAAATAGATTTACCATATGCTTTAGTAATTCTAGTACTTGATATTTACCCAAAGGAAATAAAAACACTTGATTCAAAAAGATATATGCCCTCCTAGGTTTTCTGCAGCACTATTTATAATAGCCAGTATATGGAAGCAGTTCAGGTGTTTATCAGTAGATGAATGGGTAAAGATATGGTGTATATAGATATATAATGGAATATTATCCAGCTATAAAAAAGAATGAGATCTTGCTATTTGTGACAATATGGCTGGATCTAGAAGGTATTAGGTTAAGAGAAATAAGTCAGACCGAGAAAGGCAAATACCATATGATTTCACTTCCTTTTTTTTTCTTTTTAAGATTTTATTTATTTATTTGAAAGAGAGAGAGATCACAAGTAGGCAGAGAGACAGGCAGAGAGGCAGGTGAAGCAGGGTCCCCACCGAGCAGAGAGCCCGACTCGGGGCTCGATTCCAGGAACATGGTATCATGACCTGAGCCAAAGGCAGAGGCTTTAACCCACTAAGCCACCCAGGGGCCCCTGTAATTTCACGTCTATATGGAATATAAAAAAAGAAACAAGTGAACAGACAAAAAAAAAAAAACAAAACAAAAATAGACTCTTAAATACAAAGAACAAACTGGTGGTTATGGGAGGGAAGGTGGATGGGGGATGAGTGAAATAGGTGAAGGGGATTAAGAGGTACAAATTTCCTGTTATAAAATAAATAAAATAATTTCCTGTTCTCATCTGGAGATGAAAAGTACAGCATTGGGAATACAGCCAATGATATTATAATAAGTTTATATGGTGACGTGATGATATACTTACTGTGGTGATCACTGAGTAATGTATAGAATTGTCAAATTACTATGTTGTACACCTGAAACTAATTTAACATTGAATGTCAGGTATATGTCTAATAATAATTTTTTAAGTGCAGCATGACAAAAGCTCTGGGTGGCTCAGAGGAACATATTGTGAGAAAAATCTGGGCACTGAAATCTCTCAGTTAGAAAGTAAATAAAAGTAGTGAGATTCTTAATGTGAGGTTTGGAAAAACGTTAACCAAAAATTTTAACTTTTATTTTATGTATGCATTAAGGCCATATGTAATAAAAATCTGTCTAAATACTTACCAAAGAGCTTTTTGAATACATTTAAATTAAAATATTAATGAAAAGAAAACATTGTATCATAGTTTGAATGGTAGCATTTTTTGTTTCTTATTAAACTATACCAGGAAAGGAGGCCAAGACTCAATGAAATATGGCTATTATCCCCAGTTTCACAAGAGCATGAACCTCTCTGGCTTAACAAAGCCTAAGGAATCTACTACAGAAATGGGTTGTTCTTACTACCCTGGAGCCTTTTGTGCAGACTATGAACCAAAAGCTCAATATTAATTATAATTAATCTTAAAATTAATTATATTACAAAGTTGTATTATTTGGAAGATGTGTTTAAATGACTCAAAGTTAAAAGATCTCAGTATAATGCTGGTTCTATAATTATCCTCCCAGAAAACATTACTTGTAAAACTTAATGATGTAGAACCATAATCATAGCATCGAGTAGGAGGTTGCCAAGCAGATGGGAAAGCTTTTTGGTTTTTGTTTTCCAGTTGTTTTCTTCTCTTTCCTCCCCTCCTTTCACAAGGAGAATCAGCCACCTGTTTTTAAAGGCTGAAGTATTTTTACTGTTCTTGGTCGGAAACATTTGTTTAAACAAAGTAGCACTTGGTTGCTAAACCCTTGATTCTAAATGGACATAGCCATCTCATTTTTGTTGGGCCAGGGTTTGGATAACAATTTGATTTCCCAGTCTGTTTCTTTTGTGACCATATAATCCTCTCCCAGTGTTGCATGCTCTGTGAGCTACAAGCACTTGAGAGCTCAGAAGCACAAAGACTCTAAGGTTTCTTTGGGATTAGCACCATACAAATGCAGATTTGGCACAATGGAAGACTGATTCCATCCTTGTAACTGTTACTGCTCTACTTCCTGCTTCCTCTGGGTAGCAAAGCTAGCCACTGTTTTTAAAATACTTACTTTAGCTGCTGACTTTTTCATTGGCTGCCTGGAGAAGAGGAGTTCTTGCCTACGTATTTCAGTGTTTTGATCCCTTTCAATTATTTTTTTAAAATATATGTCATTAAATTTTACAGGAGTATTACAGAATTCCTAATTGCAGAATTGGAACTTGAGCTACGCAATCTTACTTTTCGTCTTTAATCTATGTGTCAATGACCTTTTTAAGTCTGATTACCTGTATGAACTCTCTTCAGAATCTTTCCCTGGTTAACACAGTATAGAGAAGTGCTGGAAACCAGTTCTTTTCTGTGACACAATTCTTCCAACGGAGTTGAAATGCTTTGCAAACAATTTCACGTATATCAGCCAATTCATATACAAAGCAATGTCATGTGAATCCTTTCCTTTTTATATATCATCTTTCAGTGATGATCAGGAATTCATGCTGGTACAGAGACTCTGGTTTGGGAGGAGGAAACAGGGGCTTGCGAGGGGAGGCCGAGAGCAGAAGCTGCTCACCTGCTGTTAGAACGACTTTAGCTGGTGGTACCAACATCTTCACCCTTTATGCATCTGCATCCTTTATGCATGAAATAGCAATATGCCTTTCCCTGTCGTGTAATCCTTATTTAGTTAATACCCAGTAGGATTTGCAAGCCCTTCACATCTCTGTGGATTTATTTTATTTCAGAGTGCAAGTGACTTTATGGCCCAATTACCATCATTGTGACTTATTGCATTATTGTGGGAGGGAGAGAGGAGCAAGAAACGCCTGATCACGTGTATCGTCATCAATGGAATGAGTGCCACGCACTCCTGGCCAAGGCAGAGGGATGGATGAAACCTTTCTGATCTATTGTTTATCAGAACACTGAAGCCTGGGTGATTGTGCCGTACTTTAACAGACAAGTGTGTCAAATGTATGGGTGAAGATGTTGCAGTGGTGGTGTTAGAGTAATTAATATTTGGAAGGTAATGAATATTTTGATTTTAAAGATGTCAAAGGTCAAAGACGGAAGGAATGACTAAGATCGGATGTTGACCCCCTCAAATTACAGGGGTATTGAAGCGAGACTGAGTCACCACCTGACCCCAGGAATGAACCAGCGAGGAGGGCTCCTTATTAGAGCAAGGCTCCCGGAAGCCAGATAGCCCTTGTGCTTGCAAGAGCTCAAGGTACAGCCGGCTGTGGAGCACCGAAGCAGCAGCAGCCACAGCAGCCACGGGAATCGTGACCCTCAGGCCCGGCGCCTACCTGGAATTTCCGCAGCGCCTGGTTCAGAACCACCGGGGCGGACAGCTCCCCGCCGCCGCCGGTGCCAACTGCGGAAGGGGACCAAGAGCGCGGGCTTCACGCTCCGTGAGCCGGCTGGGGCGGCGGGAAGACCGGCTGCGTCCCCCCCAACCCCCGACACCCACTCGGTTCCTCCCTTCCCCCTGCGGGGCCGCGCGGGGCCTGCGGGTGGCCGTCCCGGGCCACACGTCCCGCAGGCGAGGAAGCCACGGCCGCCCTCCCCCCTGCCGCCACCGCCGGCGCAGCTGCTCTCCTTGCCCCGCTCGGCCGAGGGGTGTGGGGCGTGCCCCGCGCGGGCCCCGCCCCGGCCTGCTCCCCATTGGCCGGCGGGCGGGCCGGATGTGCGAGGAGGCGGGGCCGTCTCTGGCGGCTCGCGCCCGGGAAGGTCGGCCAGGGAGCGCGGGGTGCGGCGGGAGGGCGCGCGGGGACGCAGCGGGAGCGGAGGAGACGCAGCGGCGGCGGTAGCGGCGGCACCTGGGCAGCCCCTGCCTCCCGCCCTCGCGCCCTGCGTCCCTCCGCGGCCTGCAGCTTGCGGCGCCCGAGCTCCGAGGGCGCTTCCGAGGGCGCTGGGCCCGAGGCGGCCAAGATGGCGGGCCGGCCGGGCGTGGGGCGGCAGGCGCTGTACTGCGGGCTGCGCTGGTGGGGGGCGGCGGGCCGCGGCGCGGGCCCGGTGCCCGGCGCGTGCGGCTGGGAGGCGCTCTGGGGGGCGGGCGCGCGGGCGGCGGCCGGGGCCAGGGCCCAGGTCGGCGGGAGCGCGCGGAGGAGTGCGCCGGCACTGCTCGAGGCGGCCCTCGCGCGCCACGAGAGCCTGCACATCTGGGACGAAGTGTTCCGCGAGTCCGGCCCGGACAGCGGCGGGAACGCCTTCTACAGCACGTCCGCCGCCTCGCGCTCCACGTCCGCCGCCTAGCGCTCCTCCTCCGCCGCCTCCTCGGACGCCAAACACAAGGGCCCCGGCCCCCTGCTGCCTCCCGACGTCCCCGAAGGGCAGGAGTCCGACGAGGACGAGGCCAGCGCGAGTTGGAGTGCCACGCTGCGGGACCGCCCGCCCCCGCGCTTCGTGGACACTGGCGGTAAGGCGCGGCCCGCGGGTGCGGGGGCTGCCTGGGGAGGCGTGAGCGCGGGGCTGGGAGAACTCCAGATGCTCCGCGCGCGGGCCGGCTGCTTGAGGGCGGCTTTTTGGTCAGCACACAGATGGGGCCCTGGCAGCGGGGATTTGAAGTGCCAGAATCTGGTTGCGTGGTGGTGGTTGGTGGGGGCCGCTCCGACTTCTTCGCGGATGGAGAGGATGAGGCGGAGGCCAGGTGGCACCCTGCCACTGGCAAGGACCCAAGGGGAGGGCCTTCCCTCCCTTGCTGGGAGTGTCCAACCCAGTCACACCTGTGGGGTTGTTGTTAGGGGTGCGTTTGAGTTAGGTTCCTAAAGCCCGATGCAGCTTGTGTGTGTGTGTGTGTGTGTGTGTGTGTGTGTCTGTTTGTTGCGGGTGGGGGGTACGTAAATCGTTTTGTGTGGATGGCCCCAGAGCAGCGTTACCCAGGTGCCAGGGGTGGGGCAGCCAGCCTTTGGAGGGAGGCCTAGTGCGAGCCGGGACGTCTTCACTGGCTCGTGTTTTCTCCAGTGAATCTGACCAACTTTGTCCATCCCTTTCAGGATCACTTGCTGAGAGCAGAGAAGAGTGAGAGGACCAGTTATCAGCGTTAAGCTGTCTTCTCTCGCTCCAGAAGGCACTTGTGTGTTCTGCTTACCGACACGGTCATGGTCAAGCCCCTGATATCTGGAGGTCGCAGGCCTGCTGGTGGTTGTGGCTGCTTGAAATCCTCCTTTACTGCCTACTTTTTGGGAAGGTAATTCTGACACGTCTCTGCTTAGCCTGCAGAAGCTCTGCGGCCTCTGCCCTCTGGGAGAGGTGGAGACCAGCCAGCAGTCCCACCTGTCCCCTGATGCTTTCTGTTCCTTGCTCGACAGCCTACTGTGGCAGGCCCTTGTTTCTGCACACCATTTTCTTGTGTTGAAGAGTGTGCAACCAGTGTTGTGGAGGACCAGGGAGTGGCCATACTGGACCCAATGCCGCTCTCCCTGTGGCTCTCCATGATTGTTGTTCAACCATAAGAGAGCAGGCCAAAGGGAACCCTGGCTGGTGCCTGGGCTAGGATCTGGACCTTGTGCCACAGCCTGCTGGTAGGCTGATTGGGTTGGCTGGACTCTCTCAGCAGGGAGTGGTCTGCAGACCTCCCACAGACAGGCTGCAGTGTGGACACCCTGAGCTACAGCTGGGCTCTAGGGTCCGAGTCAACTGTGCTGTGTTTTGGAATGGGTGAATTTAACATATTCTCATTTAGGCTTCAGTTCAGAGTTTGGGAATTTTGAAAGTCCCATCACCCTGCATAATCCTTTTAAAGCCCATACATTTCCCAGAATGTCATAAGGGTTTCCAGCCCCAGATGGCTGTTTTCCATTCAATTAGCTCTTTAAGAATTGTACGTACCCAGAGCTCTGGTTTGGCAGACTTGATGCTGTGAGTGCTGTGATCCAGTTTTTGATCTTGGAACATGAGAGACATGTCCTCTTGTTTCCCTCCCTCTCTGGGGAAAATAGGGGAATCGTGTTAGCTTAAGCCTGGTTATGACTAAGAGCCCATGAGTGTTGGTCTGAGAAGGATGAGCGCACCTAAATACATTTTCAAGCAATATTCTGTTTCTCAGTAACCTATACTTGGGAGAAATTCTGCATCAGAGCAATTTAGTCTAGCCACTGTGGCACTTAAATGGTCATGAAGTTCAGGATCATTTGTCATTTAGCATCAGGTTCAAATTCTGCTTCCTTTGGATGTGCACTGAGCTCACATCTGGACCTGAGAATCACAGGCAGGCAGGTGCTTTAACCAAAGACATTTAGTGGTTATTGGATGGTATTTATACCCAATTATGTTTTCTGGTTTTTTGTGGAAGCTTGCTTTTAAAATCCAGCCCTAATGAAGAATTTCCTTTTCTTCTTGAAACAGTCTTTCCCTGTGGGAAATTCGGGGTGGTGGCGGAAGGGTGAGGTGGATGGTTTATTAAGCATGAGTTCAGATGGCCTGGAACAATGGGATATGATTTATGGGGCCTGGAAATAGATGCCGGGCAGAGAAAACCCTTGTGCCCCGCGGTGGGGGGAGGAGAGATGGACGGGTTTGGTAAGAGTGAGAGCTGCACCCTGGCCAGTCTGAGAGCAGAGAGGCTCAGGCTCTGAGGTTTATTAAAGTGTCAAATATAACCCCACTTTAGGAAGGCAGCTTGGGCCTGTCTTCCATCTTTGTTCCCTGGTTCACTGACAGACGTCAGCGGGCCGGTGGGGTAGGAAAGGGTGGCAAACAGGATGGTGGCATTTGGATCTGTGAGCAACCCTCGAATAGGAAAATCTGTAGCAGAAATGGCTGTTGCTGCTAGAAGCAGATGAGGAAAGCAAAGGACTTAGGGAACAGGTTTCATGCCTGCCTTCTGCTGCAAAAGCGTGTGTGTGTGTGTGTGTGTGTGTGTGTGTAGATAAGTGAATGTGTATGTGTGCATAGGTGTCTTACACATAAATATGTATTGCTTGTGCTGGATTGGGCTGGTTGGGGATTTTGGTTTTGGTTTTAAATTAGAGATCACAGGTGCTGTCTAGGAGTCCCGCTGATGCCCTAGAGTCCCTGCGCCGGAGAGAGGCATCGGCACTGGGCACCCCTGAGCTTGGATCTGCATCTGGAGTGCAGTAGGGAGGCACCTGGTGCCCAGCCGAGGGGAGGAGGGCAGGGAGGCAGAGGTGTTTCTGTGGTTCAGGTTGAGACTAGTCCACGAACAGCTCTTCTAGTCTTCCAGTCTTCCCAGATTCTTCCTTCTGTTCTGTCCACACATTTAGCTTCCTGGATCAGGCGCTCCAGAAGTGCAGCCAGCAGATAGGAGTGGAGGTACCCTCTCCCTCTCCCCCTTCCCTCTCCTCCCTGGCTTCTGGTTGTGCCTGGAGATATGGGCCCCCTTGAGGTGATTTAAATACAAAGACCATGCTTGCCCTGCTGCCTCTTAAACCCTGTCTGAAGGGAGGGTCAGCTTGGAAGCTGGAGATGCGTGCTGGGACCCCAGGGTCCAGAACCTTCTCCTGATCAGTCTTACAGCTCTCCCTCTAAAATAACCCCTTCAAGCTGTCAGCCTCACCTGCCCACTGTGTAAATAACTGACACAGCAGCACAGCAGGCGGGCTCACTCCTTGGAAGCAGCACGAAATTCAGGACGCGCTGGTTTCTGGGCTTCTGCCCTTCTCATTTCCCATTCTGAGCAGTCTTGTGACTCGTTTCCTCTGAGGAGGCAAAGGAACAGGCAGATTCCCAGATGCTCAGGGGCTCCTCTGTGTTTGGCTTTGTCGGTGGTTCCTTTGCCGTGGCTGGCTGCATTCTGAGCTGTTTGCTTTTTCTCTTAGAGGCTGGACATCCTAAGAGTTTTCTTTTTTTTTTTCTGTGTACCCTGTCAGCAACCCTCGGTAATCATTCAGCAGGGAGGTGTGACCTTGAGAAGCTGAAGACGACCGTAGGCCTTAGGAAATTAACACGGTTAAATGTTTTATCTTAGGGTTTGTTGTTGGTTTACTCGGCTTAAAGTCTTTTTTGACTGAGAAGTAAGAGGAGAAACATCTTAAAGCTAGAGTTAAATGTATATGCTTGTAATGGGTTTGTGAGCTGAGGTACCTGAGCCCTCATCATTGGTGTCCACGGTGAGCCACTGCTCCCAGCTTTAGCTCTGTATGGCATTCGGTGGCTCCGGGAGGAGCTGGGCGTCTGGGCAAGCGACAGGGTACGCCTTATGCAGTGCTCCCTAATAGTCAGCCACGTGCCCCTACCACACAGAATTCAGAGAAGGGAGCTTCCTGGAGGGAGGTGGTGTTCAGGCTGTGGGCATGACGGTGACCACAACCAGCGGGCCCTGGTCATAGTGTTTCGTTTCATAATCACGCCAAACCTTTGCGAGTACTCCGAGAGAGCTGCAATCACCTCCACTTCACAGAGAAACATGGTTTCGTCTGAGGCGATGAGATTACCTGGGGAAGTGGTAGCCTTCTCTCGAGGGAGACTTGATTAATCAGGGAAGGTTGTGCCTTTTTAGTTTTTTTTTTCTTTACAGCATCTGAAAACTTTTGCTGTCAGAAATACTTTTGTATTTTTACAGGGAATTGCTTTACAGGGTCTTTTTCTCAGGGTGTACGCAGTTCAGTGAGATCTAATGCATGTATGGATTTGGATTTGTGTAACCAATCTGCACAGTCGGATAAGAGACAGGAAATCTGCAATGTTATCTCTTTATTTAATCTGTCTCAGCCACTGTGATGAGCGTCGATAGAGCGCTTCTGCAGGCAGCAGGGCTCTGAATCCATGAGGAATCTGGGAGTTGTGTGGGGTCTGGTACTCAGTTTTATTTTATTTATTTAAAGATTTTATTTATTTTATTTGACAGATAGAGATCACAAGTAGGCAGAGAGGCAGGCAGAGAGAGGGACGAGGAAGCAGACTCCCTGCTGAGCAGAGAGCCCGATGCGGGGCTGGATCCCAGGACCCTGAGATCATGACCTGAGCCGAAGGCAGAGGCTTTAACCCACTGAACCACCCAGGCGCCCCTGGTACTCAGTTTTAGAGTTGAAAACTCACCTTTATTTTTAAGAAGTGTGATTGTGTATTTTTTCTTATTAATAAGTAATATATGTACATTTTAGGGGAAAATGATAAAATTTTAAGAAATCCCATAACCCCTCATGACCTTAGCTAATCATAGTTAATCATATTGAGTATATTCTTCATATATCTTAGGTGTCAGCTTGTTGGGTGACCTGCTCTTTAATTGTAATTAATATATTGTAGTCGTTTTCCATTTACATTTTTAAATGTCGATTTTAATGAGTCCGCGGTATCACACAGTTTCCTCTGGGTCCGTGTTGTTGCTGCCTCCCTCTTGTATTTGTTCTGCTGTGATAAATATTCTTGAAACCTAAGTCTGTGTGCACATCTGTAGCACAATCCTTAGCAGAAAATGACCAAAGCAGAATTGAATCAAGGACCCACTGTAAGGTTTTTGGTGTCTGTGGTGAAATAGGTCTCCATAAACATATCTACAATGCTCCTGCCGGCTGTGCACCGAAATCCTTAGAAAGTCATGCTCGGAGGACCTGCTCCAGTGTGTGAATCCTGCCCGCCGGGGCTCTTGGAGGACTGTTGCCTTTGGTAAAGCTTGCTGAGGTGTAATACACACACACAGCACATGAGTCCTAGCATGCGGCACGCTGTGTGTAACTACTACCCAGATGAGGATCAGGAACATTCTGAGCACACCAGAGGTTCCCTCCTGCTCCTTCCCAGTCAGTCACTCCCTGCCCCCTGCTTCTCTTCCATCACCAGCGATCAAGTTTGCCTGTTACCTTGCTCTGGTGGTTCGGTTCCTCAGGACATCTGTGGATTCCTTCTTGTTGTCGCGTATGTGGCATCTTAAATTTCGTTATCGTCTGTTGTCTTTCATCACGTAGGTACTGTAGTTGGTTATCCGTTCTCCTGTTAATGGTCTTTTACATGGCATCCAGTTTGGGCTTCCGAGGATAAGCTGCTTTAGACATTCTTGTGGTTTTGATGGACAGATACATTTCCCTTGATATCATGTAAAGCTAGGAAAAGGTTTTCCAGGTCCTAGATTAGATGCGGGTCTCCCCTGTCGACCTCGTGGACTGGGTGATGTTTTGCTGAGGCCTGTCTTGTGCATGGCCAGATGTTGGCCACCTCCAATTTGGCCTCTCCCCACCAAATGCCCAGTGGCGCCCTTTCCTCCAATTACATCAACCAAACGTTTCTCCAGGCATTGCCATATGTCCCCTGGGGAGCCAAATCACCTGCAGCTGAGAACAACTGCTTAATTTTTTTCAAATTTATTTAAAAATTTATTTTTTGAAAACATTTTATGTATTTATTTGAGAGGGAGGGGAGAAGCAGAGGGAGAGGGAGAAGCCAACTCCCTGTTGAGTAGGGATCCCGGTGCAGGCCTGGATCCCAGGACCTTAGGATCATGACCTGAGCCGAAGGCAGATGGTTCACAGACTGAATCCCCTGGTGCTCTGAGAACCCCTGCTTCAGTACATGCTGCCACACTGTGTTCTAGTTCATCCAGCTGCCAGCGATGTGCGGGACATGCCATGTGTTAATTCAGCAACATACTGAACCCTGCTGGGATAAAATGATGAGTGAGACCTGTCTCCTGGGGTCCAGCAGGAGAGACAAAGTAAAGACAAGGAGAAAGAGCCTCTGGGAAGCAGTGGGATCAACGTTAACAGGGATTTATATGGAATTCTGGGGAGGGTCACCTGGTCCAGCGGGGTTGGGGAGGAGGTGGCCCCCTGAGCTGCTTCTGGAAGCAGAGATAATGATTACTCAGGTGAAGAGGAAGGAACAGGGCATCTCCAACTCGGGCAAAGGCCAGGAGGAGAGAGAAGGTATGCCACTCTGCCCAGGGGCGAACCCACCCTTTTCCTACCCTGAGCATCCCGACCCGAGGCCTTATATACGAAAATGTCCTGAAACGCGACATGATGTCCTTGTTACCACAGCACAAGAAACTGTAGCTGGGATCCAAGGTCCCATGTTCAGGTGCAGATACAGATGTTTCCGGCGTTTCCTGGCGCCCACAGGGAGGGGAATGTGGTCGGCTCGGTGAGATCTATGAACTTAGGATGGAATCTCTGGAGAAGCCCTGAGCTCTTCCCTCGAAAGAAGGAAGAGGGAAAGGGAAAAACTCAACTTCTGTTGGCGGAAAGAGGCACGGTGTTGTCTCGGGGTGGGAGGGATGTCGTACTAAAAGGATAACAGGCTCTGAAAACACCCTGTAATGTGACGATGATGTTCCGCCCTGACTGGCACGTGGTGCAGAGAGCCCCTCTCCCCTTTTTGAGTTTCAGAAAAAACTTATTACAAAAGTAGGAACCCCGGGCAATAGTTAGCTCTGTGTTTAATAAGCCACTTTACTAAAAAGTTTAGAACTGCAAATCTTGACACTCTCACTGCGACAGACTCACTCCTTGGCCAGGATATTGGAAACTTCATCTGCTTCCATTTCCAGCTTCTAGGCTCGTGGACACCCCCACCCCATCCCCATGTCTTCTGTGGAAGAGGAGCGATCTTTTACAAGTATAAGCTAATCTGATGATTCCCCGCTTAAACCTTCATGTAGCTTCTGGCTGAAACCAAAGGGAATTCCAGAGTCCTTCGCAAGGCCTCCAATGCCAACAGCTGCTCCGCAGCCTTCCTTTCCAGTGTCCCCTTAGTCCCCTGTCCTGCTGTCTGCACATAATCTATTCATTTCCGCCTTCATGCCTATGGGGCCCATACCTGGAATGTTCTTCATGGCAGGCTCTGCTTGTTAGTTTGATCTTGATTCAGATGTCACTGCCTTACCCCATCCCTCTTTGCTGCCACATTTGCTAATATGTTTCCTTTGTGGGATGAGATGCTGGATGTCTTGGTCACAGTTAGGACACGGTGAGTCCTCTATGTTTGTTGAATAAAGGAACTAACAGAAGACCAGATGAACACACAGCTAGATTGTTAAAAATGAGGATGGAATGAGCACCAATGGAGAAATGTCTAAACGTTTTCTACATCCCAAATAGTGGAAGAGAGGTTGGACCACTCTTGAGGGAACGGATTCCCTACTAGGAAAGCAGCGAAGCAAGTCTGGGATGTGTTTTACAGGTTTTCTGTCCTGCATAGAAAACTGAACTTGGCCTCGGAGGAACTCTACAGTGGGCTTCTGAGGCCTCCCCACTTCCTAAGAGCTAGAGACCCCCAGACAGGAGCCTATTAGAAATCTGAAGGGAAGCCAGCCTCTTGTACCCTTTTATCTGTTTAACAAGTGCTTGTGTGTCCTGTACTATGTGCATATCGTGTTCTAAGAACTTCGTTTTTTTTAAAAGATTTTATTTATATATTTGAGAGAGAGAGAGAGAGGGCAGGAAGTGAAGAGGGAGGGAGAGGGACATGCAGACTCCTCGCTGAGCAAGGAGCCTGACACGGCCCTCTCCCAGGACCATGAGATCATGACCTAAGCTGAAGTCAGATGCTTACCCACTGAGCCACCCAGGTGCCTCTAAACACTTTGTAACGTGTGTGCTCCTCAAAACAATCTTGTGATGTATTGTTATCCTCATTTTTAGTATAAGGAAACTGAGTCACCGATTGGTCAAGTGATCTCAGGTGAAAGAGTTCCTTTGATTAGGGCTCGAGGAAACCCCATCCTTACGGCGTGAATGTGGAACACAGTATATCTGTTCAGATCTGCTACTTAATGGTATTTCCCTTGTGAGGGGCCCTTGAAGGCCAGTGTCATTCTCCAGATCTGTCTGACCTGCTGCCTCTCTTCCTGGTGGCAGCACCTCATTACTCAGCACCCTTTGTAGTGAGACGGGGCCGCTGCCTGGATTCAGCGTGGTGGAAAATGAGCCAAAGGGTGGGCTCCACTCTCAGGCCTGGCCGCGGGGAGGCCCTTGGGAGCCACACGTCAGGGATGTTGGGGGCTGGCAGGCAAAACGACCTCGTATCGAAATCACCATTTGGAGAAAAGCTGCTCCTGCATCAGCCACAGCTCTCAGGGATTAAAGGCTTGTCGACCAGAAATGAACTTCTTCCCCCGTTGGTTCTTGGTACGTTTGGTGGGGGGTGTTAGAGGAGCCAGGTTTGCAGACACAGATGCTGAAGAAAAGTGGATTCCTCCAGGGAAGTGGATTCAGAGCAGTAGGGCCCACGCGGCATTGCTGCGTGGGGACTCCTGAGGGGCTACGAGGGAAGACAACCCAGAGGATAAAAATCGATTCCCTGTCTCCTTGCTGCGACATTCCCACGGTGATTTTGGGAGCGGACACGGAAGGGTGCTGGGAAGCCACGTGCATCCTGCGCTCTGGAGTTGGGTGCTGAACCGCACGTCAGTGGTTTGAGGCTGTAGACGGTTTGGAAGGGGCTAGGGGGTCAGTTTATGGCTGGAGAGGACCTGGGGCAGGAGGCCTGGGCTGTGCGTGGGCTCCCCCTGTGACTTTGCACCAAGGGGCTCCTTCCCAGGGTTCTGAAGGTCAGGAAAGATGTGCGGGGAAGCCCAGAGCTGCTGGCTCATTCTGGGGAGCTTTATCTTTCTTCCTTTAAACTCCCTCTGTCCCGTGTGGCCAAAATGCACATGATGGCTTTTGTGCTACTTAGGAGATTTTCAGACCTTTGCAGCAACCAGGAACCTTAAAGAGGGCAAACCCAGGGTACCTATATGAGGCAGGGGAAAGCAGGCGCTGTCTTTGAAGTTGGGAGTGGGAGGGCCCCAGAGCCCCCCACCCCAGGGTGCTTCCACACCCCATCCTGCTCAGTTCCTCATACTCTAATGTGAAGGACCTTTGGCTGGGACCTGGGTCAGGAGGGGAGAGAGGCCTCTGAGAGGCACCCAGTCCTTTTCTGAGATGGTGAAGAGGACACTGATAAGTCAATGAGATTCTGGTGTTTCAAAGCCACCCAAAAGTGTCTATGGCAAAGTGATTAAAAATTGAATTATTTTGGGGCTTCCTGGGTGCCTCAGTTGGTTAAGCATCTGCCTTCGTTCAGGTCATGGTCTCAGGGTCCTGGGATCGAGCCCCAAATAGGGCTTCCTGCTCAGTGGGAGAGTCTGCTTGTCCCTCTGCATATGTGCTCTGTCTCAACAAATCACAATTTTTTTTTTAATTTTAAAGATTTTTATTTTATTATTTTGGATGGAACTGGAATGGGAGGACACCTGTTTCCTTCTTTAGGAAACTGTTACAAAAAGAAGATCATGGATTGGGAGAGAGGATGATTTTCTAGGAAGAAAAAAGGTAAATAAGTGTAATTGCCTAAAAGTGGTGACAGTCTTGCTTGTAGATGTTCCTCCTGCATTTTGGGAAGTTGGAGAATCCGTAATACTTTCAATTAAAGTTTTCCTGAGAATCCCCAGCTGACTTTGGGGGTGGGGGGCATTGTCCTTTGTGAAGATTTTGAGCTTCTGTGAGTGAGCAGACCTCCACTCCAGAGTGACATAAAAAGCAATCTGCACCTCCTTCCTGATTTGTCTGTAATGAAACTTGCTTTCCTCAGGTCCCAGCATTCGAGGCAGATAAATATGTTCCCTTTGGTTGGCTCTTACTCATACTTCAGCAAGATTTCCCATGTGCTTTCCTTGGCTGGCTGGGAAACTGGACCACAATTTATGGGATCTTAGGGGACAGGCGCATAGAATTCCAGTGGGATCCCAGAACAGAAACTAATTGGAGATTAGAGACCATTGTGGTGTGAAGCTTTTCTTTGAGATCGAAAGAGGTGCATGTTATGCAAATATTAGCAAGTGTAAGTTCACACTATTGAAAATTTATAGACTCATTATGGTCTCCAAGGCAGGAAGCTAAGTAGATTTTGGGAAAGATGCAGGTAAATTCAGGGAGGTGGCAAATTTCCCCAGGGAAAGTAGAATGGCTAAAGAGTATGGCCCACACTTTTTTTTTAAAAGATTTTATTTATTTGCCAGATAGAGAGAGAGAGTACACACAAGCAGGCAGAGAGGCAGGCAGAGGCAGCGAGAGAAGCAGGCTTTCCGCCGAGCAAGGAGCCCGATGTGGAACTCGATCCCAGGACCTTGGAATCATGACCCGAGCCGAAGGCAGCGGCTTAACCAACTGAGCCACCCAGGCATCCCTGGCCCAAACTTTTTTTTTTTTTTTTTTTAAGATTTTATTTATTTATTTGACAGAGAAAAATCACAAGTAGATGGAGAGGCAGTCAGAGAGAGAGAGAGAGAGAGGGAAGCAGGCTCCCTCCCGAGCAGAGAGCCCGATGCGGGACTCGATCCCAGGACCCTGAGATCATGACCTGAGCTGAAGGCAGCGGCTTAACCCACTGAGCCACCCAGGCGCCCCCTGGCCCAAACTTTTTAAAAAGATTTTATTCACTTATTTGACACACAGAGAGCCAGAAAGCACAAGTTGGGGAAATGGCAGAGGGAGAAGGAGAAGCAGGCTCAGGGGAGCTGAGCAGGGAGGCAAATGTGTGGGACTCCTTCCCAGGAGCCTGGGATCATGACCTGAGCTGAAGAAAGACACTTAACCAACTGAGCCACCCAGGCGCCCCCCGGCTCCAACTTCCAATTATGGTGTATGAGATACCTTTGGTAGGAAGGAATGAAGATCAGCAACTGTCCTTGATTCTGCTTCTCAGGAAGGCATTGTGATGTGGTGCCCAGGACTTTGGAGACACACACATGCTTGGTGCCCTCCGGCTCTGCCACTAAAGCAACACCTTCCAGAGGGCAGCTGCAGGCACCGGGTGGCGTCACACAGGGTCAGACCCGGGAGGCACTCAGCCATGTACCCCTTCCACCATCCTGCTGGGGTTAAAAAAATTACCTATATATATAAAAAAAAAAGAACCAGAATAGTGGGAATGAATGAAAGATAAAAGTTTCCTATGTAGTAGTGGTAGTTCTCTTGTAGTACTTTTTCTCTCTCTCTCTCTCTCTCTTTTTTTTTTTTTTCTTTCTTGGTTTGTTTTCTGGGGAAGGGGCCTGCCATGTGGGTTTTCAGTCAATGATATTCCCTGACTTAAGTCCTACCGCCCCCCTCAAGGGGGTGGGCTCTGAGGAAACTTTTTTTTTTTTCAGGCTTTTGTTCTCTGGCGGTTTTTTGTTTGTTCACGTTTTTTTTCTCACTTTGACCGCTTTTGATGGTTTTTGTAGTTTTAGAGGAAAACAAACCGCACCCTGATCTCCCTCTCAGAGAGAAGCCTCAGTCTGGCTGCAGAGCCCAAATAAGTTCCCCCTTGGCCGCTGGCAGAGCAGGTTCCAAGTCGCTGTCCCTGGGGATGGAGGATCTTTTGCTTGTACCCAAAAGCACGGCAGCAGCAGCTTTGGGCACCTCTAGACCGCTAGAGAGGTTCCAAGCAGCAATCGCACACTGAGATTTTCCCGCTGGCCCGGGCTGGGAGTGCCCGGTCTTTCTGGGTCTAAGAGCGCCCACCTTACATGCACCAATTTCAGGGAAGGCAGAGGTTCGCGCGCGGGTCTCAGGCTCTGAGAATGAGGCACAGGTCCGAGAGCACCAGGCTGGGCCTTCGCGCACCTCTCTGGGGCGAGAGTTTGATGCAGGCTCTGAAACAAGGGTGTTTATCAAAGGGCACCGGCTGGGCCTTTATACCTCTTTCAGGGGAGTATCTCAGGCTCTATAGCAGGACTCTTGCATTCTGCCACCTGGTGTGGCTCCCATTCCCTCACAGGAAGCGGACCCCATGCATTCTCCTTGCACTGGCAGCTTAGGGACCAAGAGCTGGTTTCTCTGCCGCACTCTCTCTGACTCAGTGCCAAGGGAGGCTGTCCTGGGACCAGGGACTTAAGCCCTTGTCCCTAGCCGCCCCGATTCCCACAATTTCCCCAGAGATGCTTTGCTCTTTTGGAGTGCTTTCAACCAGTCTCCGAGTTAATGTTGGTCCCCAGACGCAGGGCACTCTCGCTTGTATTGGGGTATTACTTTCCAACTGTTTGCCTCTGGTAGCTCCCTCCCCCTTTTGTTTATCTTCTGATATCAGTTCACAGTTCCCACTCCGCTTTACCTGCCCACTGGCTTCTTCTCCCCCTGTAGAGATCCACACATGTATAATTTTGATCTCAGGCTGATTTCATGGGTGATTGGAGTTCATGGGTGATTGGTAGGTAATCAGCTCATTTTGGGGTACAAGTTGAAAAGATGCCTTCTAATTCCGCGCCATTTTGTCCCCCCTCTTAACTTTTTTTTTTTTATTTTATTTGATAGCACAAGTAGAGGGAGAGGATGAAAGAGAAGCAGGATCTTCACTGAGCAGGGAGCCAGATGCAGGGCTGGATCCCAGGACCCTGGACAGATGCTGCACTGAGGGAGCCACCCAGACACCCTTTTAGACCTAGGATGCAGGTAGGAGAAGCAAGCCAGGGGTTTCTTGGCCCAACACTAATGACCATGGCTCAGACAAATCCATCTTCCACTTCAGGCTTCCAGATACTCTGCGAAGGAGACATTCCCCTTCCTGTCCCTGAATGCTCTGCCAGTTCAAGGCAGATCCATGTTTCTGAGGGTTCCTCTTTGGTCATTCTGTCAGGGACAGCCAAGAGGGCTCCAAGCCTGTGTGGACCCCAGGCCTGGGGATCCCAGCCCTGAACTCTTTGCTCTGCCCTTGATGACCCCAGAATAGATCAATTCAGCAACTGTCAATCCATGCCAGGCCAGGGAACAAACACAGCAGTACACAAGATCAACTCGCCTTGGTCCCAGGAGCCTGGATTCCCCAAGGAGGGCTTCACCTGGTCTCTGAAGGGGATTCCAGGGGTTCCAAGATGGCCATGGGTGGAGCCCACCAGGTAGAGAGGCCCCTGGAGAGTGTCCACTGGCACTGAGCAGACGGAAGATCCCCTCAGGCCTTCCCTCGTGGCTCCACTGTGCCCTGGGGAGAGAAAAGGGCCAGCCACACCGCACCGGGGCCGCAGCTCGGCCACCCAGGAGCAGCAGCGGGCCTAGCCTGGAGCTCAAGCAGCGGCAGGGAGCGGCAGGGAAGCCAGGACTGGGCAGGGCCTGGGGTCCTGGAGTCAGCAGAAGAGCAGCGGGAAACAGCAGGGGGCGCAGCCAGCCCCCTCACCGGACAGGACAGAACAGGAGGCTGGGCGAGGGCGCGCGGGCCTGCAGAGAGGCCTGCACTGCTGTTTGCCGCCCCCCACCCGCCACAGCTCGCCCGCACCTGCCTGCCCCGCCCACCGCCTTCTGTGGGCCCAGCAAACTCACTGCGCAAGTAGCGCCTCCCGGGAAGGCAGGGGTTCTGGGCTGGCTGGGCAAGGCGCAGGGGAGTGCATCGGTGCCCCGCTGACTCAGGTACTGAGGGGCTGGGGAGGGGTAGGGGCGCTAGGCAGAGAGGGAGACTGGGGCCCTGCTGCCCGCTGCCACCTGCTGCTTCGTCCAAGGGAGCGGGAGGGGGGCCTGGCGGACAGGCTCCTGGCGGCCTGGTGCTCCTACGCCCCATAGCCCTTGCCCCACAGCCCTCGCTCCACTTCTCGGTATCCAGGGAACCCGTGGGGCCCTACTGACATCAAGGGGCCCAGCACCACTGGGCTCGTCTGGACCCCGGAGAGACGCCTGTGCTGACAGGCTTCTTTTCCAGAACTTGATGGAAAATTTTGTCCCTCAGAATCGCTGGGCTCCCCAGCCTGAGAGGCGCTGGCTCAGCCCACGCAGCCTGGGCCCCACTGGGCCCCCTCCACCTCAAGTGCCTTTTACCCAGGAGCCCCAGGATACCAGTTTTTTCTGGCCCATGGACCCCTTTCCCCCACCCCCACCCCCACACCTCTACTTTGGGCCTGCAACCACCCTGGGATCACTTCCATCTCCGGCCCCCTACCCCTTGTTGGTGGTCCTTGTCCACCTCCAGGCATGACCCCTGGCCCCTCTCACCTCTGGAGTTACTGAAACCCTTCCACTTGGGGGCCACTGGCATCTGTGATCCCAGACTCCCGGGACTCCCCTCCACCTTGGAGCTCCCTACCCTGTTTCCTCTAGGAACTGCTGTGCCTAGAGCACCGAAACCCCACATTCTCAAGCCAGCTGTCTTTGGGCCAAGAACTCAGGTATCCTCAGGGACCCTCCTTTCCAGGGCACATACTCCTCTCTGTGCAGGAGAGACCAGAGAGAGCAGGCTTGGGGATCCTTCACTCCAGCTGGATGGAGGGGCAGAAGCTGGGGTGTGTGTGAGGGGGTGCTCACAGGTGGCCTCCCTGGGTAAGGAGCTTCCAGGAGGAAACTTCAGAGTGAGGCTATGATGTGGAAGCCTCAGGAAGCACTGGCTGCACAGACTCCAGGCTCCTGGCTTGGGCAGTGGGCATTTAGTGGCCAGAGCCCTACAGGACCAACCCTGTCCAAACCCACCCCACCATGGCCGGCTTTTTTGTCTTTAATTTGCACAGCAACCTTTTCTCCAGTATGAAATTGAAAGCTTTGCTTTGGAAAGTTTTGTGTCCAGGAGGCTCCTGGGCATCCACTTACTTTATTTCCGGAGGCTAGTTGAGGAGGGTGGAGTCTTTGGGACCTTAACAGCAGGTCTCCTGATCCTTCCTGACTTCCTTTTTTTTTTTTTTTTGATTTATTTATTTGAGAGAGAGAGATAAAGAGCACACCACAGAACACATGCAGGCACAGGTGAATGGACCTGTGCCAAAACAAAGAGTCAGATGCTCAACCAGCTGCAACCACCACCCCCCATCCACCTTTTACAGATGGGTTACATCTACACACTGTTAGGCGCTTTGCCTGGACCCGGCTAGTCTTACAGCAGTCCTAGGACACTGTCTCTTGCCCAGTGTCTCTGGTCAGTACCAACCCATGCCTCAAGTGTGGGAATGACTTCTTCCTGACTCCTTTTTTTTTTTTTAAGATTTTTTATTTTATTTTATTTATTTGACAGAGAGAGATCACAAGTAGGCAGAGAGGCAGGCGGAGAGAGAGAGAGGAGGAAGCAGGCTCGCTGCTGAGCAGAGAGCCTGATGCGGGACTCGATCCCAGGACCCTGAGATCATGACCTGAGCCGAAGGCAGCGGCTTAACCCACTGAGCCACCCAGGCGCCCTTCCTGACTCCTTCTTAACTCCCTGTCCAGCCTGGGTTGCCCACCCCCCTCCAGGCTGTCCTAGTTGTATATATTGGATCTCTGTAGATAGTGGGCACCATCAGATCCTCACCTGTCGTGGCCGGCGCAACAAATCAACCAGGAACATGAGGGTAAGAGGATGAAGAAAAGAACTCGAGAAGCAGAGAGATGGGGGACAGGAGGAGCACTGAGGAGGATGTCCAACAGTGCTAAGTTTATTCAAAGCCTTAAGGCCATATATATAGTGACATTACATCTGTGTTTAGTTAAGCAACTATGGTTCCTCATGACGCCAAATGGCTGATGCCAGTACAAATACAGCAAACCTGAAAGTAAATTATGGGTTGTACTAAGGCAGCAAGGACCAGCAACGAACTTTTTAGCCCAACCGAATTGTTCTCATTTGTTTAGTAAGCGTGTGGGAAGTCACGTAGGCGAGCGCACAACACATAGCACAGACTCTTGCCCAGTGCTACTGAACTTTTCCCGTCCTAAACCTTTTGTTAGGTTATTTGGACTTTAAAGGAGGCACAAGTCAGGGTCTGGTTTGGTTCTCGTCTCAAGCCTTATTGCGGCCTCCCACACTCACCGAAATGAGAACATGGCTCAGGGTTATGGAGTGAATATACCCTTTAGGAAACATTAAAGGACATAGCATAACTGGTCCGGGGTCACCCAGCCTGTGAGAGGCATGGGTGAGATTCAGACTGCACTGGGTGCCACAGCCATTTTCAGCTCACCTTAGTGTCCAACCTGGTCCCAGAAGGTTCCTGCTCAGGACTTTGCTTTGTGCTGAGCTGGGCTTGCTTCCTGCCTTTGAAGCCATTTTCACAGTGTATCCCCAGCCCACCTTCTCACATTGAGCATCAGTGCTGCCTTGGCTGGCCTCTGTTGATCGTGCCATTCCTCTCAATCCCTCTGTCACTCCTCCGGCCCACTGTCCTACTGCCCTCTGTCCGGTGGGCCAAGTTCTGAGTTTCTTACCTGCACTTCCTCTTAACTGTGCTCTGTTGAAATCCTCTCTAACAGGGAAGACCTGCTTATCAGAGCAGCTTGATTTGGAATCCATCTCCCCTGGAGGTCAGAGCTTCTGACCATCATGTCCCCAGCCTCAGCACTGGGGATGCCTGCCCAGCCTATTCTGGGTGCTCGTGGAGCTCTGGGATCTTGGAGAAGATTTGCCATGAAAATAAGCATTTATACATAACACGGAAGAGAAGATTTGAGGAAATTGAGTGAGTGTCATCTGGTAATGTTTGTGTTAGGATGGTTCTGAATTTCTGGGCCCTGAGTTACCAAGAACCCTAGGTTGCCCAGCTGGAAGGACCTCAGATAGATCAGCTGGGCTCCTCACCTCATTTGACAGATGGGAAGTTGAGGCCCAGAGCTTAGTGCCACAGAGCAGGAGTGAGGAGAGATGTTAGTGACAGGAAGAAATCATAGGGTAAGCACAAAGTGGCTGAGCCTGGGCTTTGTTTATGCAAATGAGTTGCTAAAACAGTGGGCCTGAGGCTGCTGACTCTATCTAGTGGCCAGCAAGAAGTAACACTAGCCCACACCTTCTGAGGTTTAACTCATGCCAGGAATGATTCTCAATGTTTTATTTGTGGGCACCTGGGTGGCTCAGTTGTTCAGCTGAGGTTATGCTCCCAGGGTGCAGGGATCTAATCCTCACCAGGCTTCCTGCTCAGTGGGAAGCCTGCTTCTCCCTTTCACACTCCCCCTGTGTGTGTTCCCTCTCACCCTGTCTCTCTCTCTCTGTCAAATAAATAATAAAATCTTAAAACAAGAACAACAACACCAAAATGCTTTATTTGCCTTAGGAGATAGGGTCTGTTAGGGCTACCATTTTAATGCATGGAAATATGGGCACAGGGGAGCTAAAGGAGTCCAAGGTCACACAGCTTGCAAGTGGAGGAGCCAAGATTTGAACCCTGGGCAGCCTGCCTCCAGAAACTGTATTATTTTTTCCCCTTGTGTATGTCATTTTTATAAACCTTTCCCTGAATTCTAACAGAGATGTGTAAACATTGTTAAGCATGCAGTTTATTGATCATCACAAAGCTTAGGTTCTGAAGCATTGCAACAAGCTGGGGTGGGCTATGATGTCAGAACTGGTTGGAATCCAGTTTCTGGTGCTGCATGATCTTAGATGACTTACTCAGCCTCAGTTTCTGCACTGAGTTTGGCAGCCTTGTGATGAGTAGAGCGTGTGACAGTGCCTAGCGGGTTTGGTGCCTGGCGAGTGTTTAATAAATGGTTTTCTCTTCTTAATCATGAAAATTCTAAGTTGTGTTGGTTTTGTTAAGCAGTCCGAATACCTTCCTCATCGGTCAGTTGCCGGTCAGTTGCCTGTCAGTCGCCTTGTAGGTACTTGTGATGAGTCAATTTGGTAAGTCACTATATATAGCTGAAATATTTGGCGGTAGTTGGGGGACACCCCCCCCGCCCCCACTGCCCCTGCATTGAAAGTCTGTAATTTAAAATGTTCCACCTGTGCCTTTTTTTTTTTTTAAACATAACCACTTTGGGACAGTGAAAGTTATATGTCTTCTCCTTAGGGTTGTGATGGAGCCTTTGGGGACCTGCAACAGCTTACTTCCAGTTTCTGTCTGGCATACTGATGGGCCAGAACTTATTTTAACAACATTCCATCACATTCCAGGCACCTGGAAGGAGGAATATGTTGAACTTCTCGGAAATTATTTTTTGGAACTGTTTTTATCCTGAGGAATAACCCATTTAAAATTTGAATGACCTTTATGGTTGACTTTTCCACTCTACATAATGCAAACTGAAAAACTCATTGTTTTCAGCTGCTTCTGCAGCAGTGGGAAGAGCAAGCCTGTGGGAGTCCTCCCCCGGTTGGCCCCAGCACAGAGCTGCATCATTCTACACACCCCTCATGCCTTGTCTCCTTGTCTGTGAGGTGGTAATGATGGTGCAGGGAGCTCCAGGGGTTGTCGTGAAGGTTACAGAGATGGGGGGTGTAAACTTTGAACAGTGTGCCCCACATAAAATGCAGATCTGGTGAGCAGAGGCAGCTGCTCACATTAATTGTTGATGCCAAGGCACTGGAGTTCCACAACAGCCTATGCCTTTCTTTCCTGGGTCCTTTTTGTCTCAGCCACCACCTTAGAGAAAGTGACTCAGCAAGGCTGGTGCTTGTGGAGCCCTCTACATATCCAGCTAATTCACACGGGCGATGCCCTGGAGATAAGGGGCTTTTCCTGGGTGGTAGGACCCCATTTCAGAGGCTTAACTAGCCGCTTTCTCCTAACTGGTCCTGTCCTCCAGGGTCAAGTTGAAGGCCTGCCAGGAGACTGGTGGTCTCACCAGAGTTTTCCACTGGAAGCATGAAGGACCCCATGGGGCCTCGTGCAGAATGACATGGGTGTTGGGGGGAGAACAGAGGGGACATCGCCTGTACCATCATGGGCAGGTCACTATATCTGGCTCACGCCGGCTTTCTTCCCATCTGGGAAATGGCAGAAGACCATGCTTTTTCACAGGAGGGATGAGGGTTTAGGGAGGTATTTGATGACTGTGTTGGGGCTGCATGAGTAACAGAGTTGACGGAGGGGCCTTGGAGTCACAGACTTGGGTTCAGGCCCCTGCTGCTGCCACATAAAAGTAGATCACTTGGGTAAGCCATGGACCTCAGTGTCCTCCTCTGTGCACTGTGGATAATACCTAGCATGTAGGTCTGTGAGGGGTACAAAATACAAGGCCATATTAGGAGCTTAGAGCAGAGCCTGGTACTCACTAGACTGTAGTTTTATGGAGATACTCTGGCATCACTGGTGTTGCAGACCTGGTCCTACCCTCTGGAAACTTTGGCTGTGTGACAGATGGCTTATGAGGCCGTGGCTGACAGAAAGAAGCGGTGTCTGTCTTTTCTTAAGATTAAGGGTACAGAGGGGTGCCTGGTGGCTCAGTCGTTGAGGCATCCAACTCTTGGTTTCAGCTAAGGTCATGATCTCAGGGTGGTGGGATTGAGCCCTGAGGTGTGCTCTGCTCTCAGTGTAGAATCTGCTGGAGGTTCTATCTCCCTGTATTTGTGTGTGTGTGCTCTCTCTGTATCTCTCTCTCTCTGTCTATCTCTCCCTAAAATAAATGAAGCTGTAAAAATAAATAAATACATACATGCATAAGTTAATTAATTATGGGTACAGAAATCAGTGATGGAGCTGGGCTGATGGGACGCTTGGCAGCAAAGACAGGTGCACCCTGCTTGAAGGCTCGGGTGTAGCTGCGGTGTCAGCAGTGGTGATGGGGGTGTGAGGAAGTTGCCTCGTGCAGCATCCAGAGAGGAACTTAGATGGGGGGGGGGGGGGGTTCCAGGGAGTAAATGCCCATGGGTAGGAAGCATCTTCAGATGAATGTCAGAGGGTGTCCTCATGGATGGGGAGGCACCCTTTCTCCCTGAAGCTGCCCACGAGTGGAGGTGTGCCTGCTGCGGACATAACTAAATCATTGGGGTTTAGCCTCCTAAGCTGTTAATTTATGAAGATGTGGCCAAGACCTTGTCTCACTGCTTTTTAAAGAGAAGTAAATTAAACTGTTGTTTGGGATGGTGTTGTCTTCCAAAGGCTCATTCAGAGTCAGTGGCAGAGCTGCTGTGGGCTTTCCAACTTGTCTTGAAAGCCTGGTCCAGGCAAGGGTGAGGGATATTCCCATCTCTTGGGGTCTCTTGCCCTCTCTGTTTATGGCAGAACGTGGTTTTGTGACTGGTAAATAAACAGGCATCCTGTGCAGATCCTTCAGCTCTTCGTGTGGCTGCAGTAGAGGAAATTCCCATTCACTGGGCGCAGACTGTGGCTGGACGGGCGGTGTGGCGGGGCTCTCACTGAGCATTCTCCTTTCACGTAATCCCCGACCAGATATGAATTTTGTGGTGTTGCCACTTTCCTGCTGGCCAGGAGGGAAGTTGAGGCCCAGGAAAGTTACACTTACTCGCTGTGGTAAGCGGCAGAGCCATGTCAGCCGGTCCAGGCCCTGGCTTTCAGGTCTGTTTGCTATGAGCATTTCCTCTTGTGTTTCCAGCTTTTGGCCTGTTTGACCTATCAAACTACTGATGGTGTATTGATAATTCTAATACTCTTGACATTGTGAAAGATTAGCTCTTCACTTTGTGCTAGAAATGTTTCTTGCTGTATTTTTCTTTTAATTAAAAAAAAAAAAGTCAAAGTCCCACGTTTCTGCCCATTTGAATCTCCCTGAGTCTCCCTGTTGTGAAGTGGTTGGGTTTGGGGATTTCTAGGGCAGGGGCCTAGTTGGTGGTGGCTTTGCCTGGAGGAGCCCATGGCTCAGGACTTAGAGTGAGGACTGGAGCAGTGTGAACTGTGGCCTGAAAATGTGTTCATGTGTGCTGAGGTGGTGCCCAGATTCTTTTGGAGGATGAACTGAGGTTTTGATCAATAGGTTAGAGAAACACTTGATGGAATAACACTGATAATTTTGTTTTTGTATTCAATCCTAATTTTGTGTTTTCGTTTTCGTGTAGTGCAGTGTGCTCTATGTTCTAAGAAAAAATTGGCAATCAATTCATACAGTATCATGATTTAATAATCCTTCCTCACTCACCGGGTCATATTTCAGGTTTTTATATGTAGTTTTTATATCTGTAGTTCTGTTTCTGAATTCTGCATTTTGATTCATTCCTTCATTTTTAAATTTCTTATTTTAAAGATTTTATTTATTTGAGAGAGAGAGAGAATGAGCTAGGAGCAGGGGCAGAGGGAGAAGGAAAGGGAGACTCCTCACTGAGCATGGAGCCTGATGTGGGTCTCAGATCCCAGGTCTCTGAGATCAGGACCTGACCCAAAGGCAGATGCTTAACAGACTGAGCTACCCAGGTGCAGCCACATTCCTTCATATTTTTATTTTTACTCCAGTGCTGCACTGTTTGGCTGGTTGCTTCAGTTTCTGGGAGGGAGGGAGATGACCCCCTCCCCTGTTCTTCTAACAAGTTTGCTTTTGCTGCGTTGACTGGAGAAGGGCCAGTCTTCCTGAAGATGAGTAGGATGATTCAGTGACACCCAAAAGGCAGTGGCTATCATTGTTCCCACTGTGCTTCAACAACTTCACCCACTGACTCTTTGATGATGGCAGCCACCAGCAAATCTTCTGCAGAGGACTGCTGCCTTGGGATGCTTTTCTTGTGGTGCTGGACTTCATTCCCCCTGGCAGCCAGTACAGCTAGGATTAGAACCTAGGAAAAGTCCCATTAGAACCCAAGAAAGTGGGGTGCCTCAGTGGCTTAATCGATTGTGTGCCTTTGGCTCAGTTCATGGTCTTAGGGTCCTTAGATCAAACCCTGCACTAGTGTCTGTGCTGGCTGTGGAACCTACTTAAATTCAACAAACAGAAATCAGCCCAAGAAAGTACAATCCTTTGTGTTGTTCTATACTGTGGATCAGATTTTATTTTTCTTTTCTTTTTTTTCTTTCTTCTTTCTTTTTAAAGATTATTTATTTGTCAGTGAGAGAGCACAAGCAGGGGGAGCAACAGGCAGAGGGAGAGGCAGGCTTCTGGTTGGGTAAGGGGTCTGATGTCGGACTTGATCCCAGGACCCTGTGATCATGACCTGAGTCATGTTAGGCTGCTGCCTAACAGACTGAGCCAACCAGGCATCCCCCAGGATCAGACTTCAATAACCCTACCAGATTTCTTTAGCTTTGGCATTTTAAAGGACAATGAAAGCTAGCTAAACCTACACCAGGATTCTGCATCTGCTGGGGCTGTGCTGTCCGGGCCTATGTGCCTCCTGTTCTTCTAACCCCATCAATTCCACCCATGTTTTAGCCAGAGAACTGTAGGCAGGTGTGGGTGTGTCACTGAAAGCTTTGACTCATCATTCATATCTTTATTGTAAGCTTATAATCTTTATTTTTTTCTTTTTTTGGGGTAAGATTTTATTGATTTGTTTGTTTATGAGAATGAATGGGGAGCAGAGGCAGAGGGAGAAGCAGACTCCCTGCTGAGCAGGAAGTCTGACATAGGGCAAGATCCCAGGATTATTTATGACCTGAGCCCAATGCAGATGCTTAACCGACTGAGCCACCCAGGCGCCTCTTTATTTTTCCTTTATTGATTATCTGCCTTTCTGAGGCAGCGTTCTACCTGGGTTTTCATAACTCCACACTAAGGTATTCTTCCACTAGTGTGGCCTGTTTTGAAGTAATTCCTATACATTCTGGCTATGCTGCTAAATGATGCTATGATCTTGGACTCTTTTTTTTTTTTTTTTAACCTCTCTGAGCCTTGGTTTCCTCTGTGCTAATGTGGATAATATACCCTCTCTTGCAGATGTGTGGAGGGCCATGGCTGACTTGGATGCAGTTGGAGTCATCTCACGGCACATGGAATACACAATTTATCTTGCTTCCTGTCTCGCTAACGACATCTTGGTTTTCATGCTGTCTTAGAACAAGTAGAACTTGACTTACATGTAAGTTGTGAATTCACGTACTTTTGACAGAGGTGTTATTTTAGTTTAGTTTAGTTTAGTTTAGTTTAAAGCAGGCTCCACACCCAGTGCAGAGCCCAGTGTGGAACTCAAACTCACCACCGTGAGATCAAGATCCGAGCTGAGATCAAGAGTTGGCCGCTCAACCAGCCTAGTCACCCAGGCATCCCTTCTGTTTATCATTTTTCAAAAAATGTGACAAGTAACACTTTCTCTGCTTGGACCTGTCCTCACACCTGCTATGCTGGTCTGGGGGTCAGACGTGTAGCTGGTGTGGTGCTGGTGATGTTGAGCAAGACAGTTGTTAAGTCTTTTTACCCTAATTGCTGTTGTCCTATTATTTCCTTTTTTTTTTTAAGATTTTATTTTATATCGTGGTGATATATGCTAAAACTGTTGCTTCTGGTCCTGCCTTAAAACTTGAATATGTAGGGCATTTTTTAAGGATTCATCCCTGGAGATACAGTATTTGTTTTTCTCTGTCTGACTTATTTTGCTTAGCACAATACCCTCTAGGTACACCCATACTGTTGTAAATATCAGGATCTCATCCTTTTTGATGGCTGAGTAATATACCATTGTGTGTATGTACCACTTTGTCTTCTGTTGCTGGACACTTGGGCTGCTTCCATATCTCGGCTATGGAAAAAAAAATGCTGCAGTAGGCTTAGGGGTGCCTCTGTGCTTTCAGAATGTTGAGTCTGATGTGTCAACTGCCACAACAGTCATGGCAACTCAGGAAGGGAGCCAGGTGCAGGAGGTAAGAGGAGGAGTGCAGCTTTAGGCAATCTGAGTTGAGGTGTCTGTTGGACGTGCAGGTGTAGGTTCTGGTTGGACAGTCAAAATGTAGGAATGGGTGCTTGGGGGAAGAGAGATGCAATCATGCTGTTGCCAAGGGATATATTCCTTGTAGAGAGAGTGACAGTTAAGGATTTAGGGTAATTCCTTCTTTTCTTGGGCAGATAAAGGGGAAGAATAAAGGAGTAGTGGATGGAAGGGGAGGGACATGGCTTTGATGCCAGGAAGGCATTTTTGCACAGATGTCTAGAGAAGAGAGATTTCAAGGAATGAAATGTCAGCAATGTTCGATGATGTGAAAAGTTGCAAAGCAGCTTGATTAGGGGGTGGGGGTAGATCGAGGAGGTTGTCACTGAGTACTGAAAGAAAATGGGAGGTGAGTAGTGGAGTCCTAAGCCAGACATAGAGATAGAGTGCCTGGGCGTGAGACCATGGAGGTCACACACAAGAATAGCCTTTTAGAAAGTTTGATGGTAAAGACACAGACGATCATAACTCCAGACATAGCTTGGACAAGGGTGGGTTTTACAGGCTGTGTTTACCTATTTGCAGGTTGACTGAAGGGAGATGACAGATGGTGCATGCTGCTGGATGTTGTGGGTTGAGATGGGATCAGGTATACAGAAAAGCACACAGAGAGGAGTGTATGGATGCCCTGACTGCTTCTGTAGAACACAAGGCCAACATTAGGCATGGAGGGAATGGAACGTGGCTCAAGGAGATGTGCAGTCTCAGATACAGACCACATGGCTCAGAGTCTTACAGGGCTCTCCTTGCCTCCGCGTGGCCCTTCTCACAGGGTTTAAGTTTTGAAGAGTCCTTTTGTTTCTCTGGGTTTGGGGTGTGACTGGAGAGACATAGCAGAGAGCAAGGGCTGAGGAAAGACCAAGAGGGCAGGAACTCACAGAGGGGAGTCTACTACCCTCTCTGCCTTTTCTGGTATGGGCTCTCTCCTGATCTGGATGGACGGATGACCTGCCATTACTTCTTTGAAAAATGCATTTGGCTTTACCCTGCCAGAAAGCAACACATGTTTATTGAAGAATAGTGGGAAACCCCAGAGAAACTGAAGGAAGAAAATAAGCACTCAGCTGAAGACAACCATTCAAAAGTTCTGGCACCTTTTCCTCCCAACTTTCACTGAAGTTGAACAGATAAATGTATATATATGAAGTGATTTCTGGGAAAGACCAAAAAAAAAAAAAAAAAAGATACCAACAACAAGAAAACAAAAAAGAGAACAAAGCAGAAGAAAACGGTGTTCATTTTCTTCCTGAGGCTGCCCTTCCTCGATACTGCTACTTGGTTTTACTACCTGCTTTTCTCCCTGGGCTTTCTTGACAAAACATGGTTCCACTACTTTTACCTTCTTCAAAGTGTTTGACAGAGTCGTTTGCTTTCAACATGCAGTTTGAGCAAAATGGACTATTGTTTTAAAATATTCTATCATGTGTGCTGTAATATCTCATCCTGGACATGATACAAATGCTATGATAAAAAGAAGAGATGCTTTTAAAGTGATCACCAGAGTTGTGAAATTCATTGGCATGATCCTTCTTTTTTTTTTTAAAAAGATTTTATTTATTTATTTGACAGACAGAGATCACAAGTAGGCAGAGAGGCAGGCAGAGAGAGGAGAAAGCAGGCTCCCTGCAGAGCAGAAAGCCCAATGCGGGGCTCGATCCCAGGACCCTGGGATCATGACCTGAGCTGAGGGCAGAGGCTTAACCCACTGAACCACCCAAGTGCCCCGACATGATCCTTCTTTTGAGGGTCATAATTCGTTTAATTTTTTTCTTCTCCAGCTTAACCTTCGCAGTCTTCAGTTGTTATGTGCATTAGACACAGTATTAGCAGTAGTGGCAGTAAAAATACTCCTGTCACCCTTTACAGGTACCATTTTACTAGCATCTCCTTACCACTGTAGCAGCTTTAAACCCTGTTTCCACCCTGTTCATTCCTTTAAATGCCTTTTCCTTAAAACCTTTTCTTAGTTTTTGGTGTTCTATAGCTTTACCACAAAATGTTTAATTGAAGATTTCTCATCTTGCTTGGTATCTGTGCATTTCCTGTATTTCTGGATTTATCATTTCTGTAATATCCTCAGCTGTTTTCTTCTGAAATTTTGACTCTGTCCTTCTGCTGTACTTCCCAGGATTCTTATTTAAACCTCCCGTCAGTTGTTCGTGTCTCTCAAGCTGGCGTTCATCCTCTTCTCCTGCCTCCTTGTGTTGCATTCTGGGGAATGTCTTCACTTCTTGGTGCAGTGTTGTGAAGTCCTTCATTCGGGGCTCATCTACTGCCCCACCATTCTGGTGTGTTTTCTGTTGTGTTTTACGTCTCAGTGATTTTTGGTCCCTGTTTAACTTCCTTCAGTTCCATGTTCACACTTGGCCTGTTGCTTTTGATAGGCTCTTGATCCTTCTTTATTTTTAAACCTCTTTTGTGTTCTTAAACAATTAACATGTAATATTTTCTATTCTGTATCTGATCATTCCAGTGTCTAAAGTCTTCATTTTCCCTCAGTCTTCTGTCTCTCACAGTGGCCTCATTTCTTGCATGCTCTGTGAAGGGATTTTGAGACCAGATTTATTGGAACATAGATGTAATCTCTTTTAATTCTGTTTTTTGGTGGTTTTTTTTTGTTTGTTTGTTTGTTTGTTTGTCTGTCTGTTTTTTCCTGGAGGGTTTGTCTTTCCTTTGCCAGGAGGCTGGGAGTGTTCTTGGTTGGGATCACTTTGGTTCCATTTGAGGGTCCTGGTTTATTAAGGAAATCTCAGGATCAGTTCCCCCAACTTACCGTGTGGTGGGAACGGGGTCTGGAGGGCACAGGCCTGTAGAGATCCTGCAGTGAAAATGGCATTTGTTCTCTGGCACCCTGATTTGTTTCTCTTGAGCTTGTTGCTTACAGATCAGGTTTTGGCTCACTTGTTTCTGCCACCTCCCTCTTCCTGCTTCCTTTCCTACCATTTTCTAAGTCCTTTGCTAGTTTTCCGATGTCTTCTAAAGCCCAGAAATGTTTTGTGAATTCCATTTGCCATCACTAATTGCAAGTCTCCTCCTGCAGCAGGAAGGCCAGAGCCAGACACTGTAATGCTCTGCCTCCCACAGAGGAGATTTTAATACCCTCTCCTCGTGTTCAGAAATTCTAGATTGGAGATGGAGTTATGGATACATTACCATCTACAGAGGATTAGTTGCCTATATAATAGAACAAGTATGCATTATTCTAATCTTCCTAAAACTTCCATTTTGCATAATAAATATGAATGAATAAGGAACCCGCATTACTTTAGTTTATGCAGATGTTCGCTTTCTGTCTCTGGCTTTAGATGGTAGGTTGTCATTTGTATGGTTCATTCTGAAAATTGGGTAACTTCATTCTTATTTTCTACATGTTGGTGCCATATAAAGTGATGATTTATGGAGATTCAGAGGTAAATATTTATCAACATCTAAATAATTGGGGAAGGCTTCCTTTACAAAAGGTAGAATTATTAAGACCTGTTTAATCACAGAAGGGATATCCTGTAAAGCTAGCCCATAAATAAAAAGTGGATCAGAAGAAAGCAGAGAGAGGAGAGAATTTGGAAGGAGCACGTGGAGGGACACCTACTGCCTATCCCTGTAAGTCAGGGGCAATCTGGAAGGGAAACCTTGTTAAAGGAGGCAGTAGTGTTTAGATGTAATGAGCTACTGGAAACCTCACAGTGTTCTGGTGAAGCAAGTGGTGTGCAATCAAGTCCGCAGCCCAGTTGAATTTGTGGCTTCAGGCAGCAAGCGAGCAGGCCTTTCTGTCTGCCTTTATCTCCAGTGGGAGCGACTTGTCCTCCTTGAAGTCAGCCTCCAGACATCTTTTCCTGTCACTACACATCTGTGCATCACTGAGAATTTCTGCGGTTGCTGCTTCATGGAGATGTTTGTCAGTTTTGGGTTTTGTTTGTTTTGTTTTGTTTTTTACCGAGGTTCACTTGCTAACTTTTCTCTTCTCTTAAAAAAAAAAATATTTAATCTAGGGGTGCCTGGGTGGCTCAGTGGGTTAAAGCCTCTGCCTTCGGCTCGGCTTGAAGGCATGATCCCAGGGTCCTGGGATTGAGCTCCACATCAGGCTCTCTGTTCAGCAGGGAGCCTGCTTCCCTTCCTCTCTCTCTGCCTGCCTCTCTGCCTATTTGTGATCTCTGTCTGCCAAATAAATAAATAAAATCTTTAAAAAATATATGTGTTTAATCTAGGGGCACCTGGGTGGCTAAGTGGGTGGGTTAAGCCTGTTTCTTCAGCTCAGGTTATGATCTCAGGGTCCTGGGATTGAGTCCTGCATCAGCAGGGAGCCCTCTTCCTCCTCCTCTCTCTCTCTGCCTCTCTGCCTACTTTTGATCTCTCTCTGTCAAATAAATAAGTAAGTAAATAAATCTTTTAAAAAAATATATATATAATCTCTTCCAGGAAGAGATTATGCTGAGTGAAAAAAGTCAAGCAGAGAGAGTCAATTATCATATGGTTTCACTTATTTGTGGAGCATTACAAATAGCATGGTGGACAAGGGAAGATGGAGAGAAGGGAGTTGAGGGAAACTGGAAGGGGAGGTGAACCATGACAGACTATGGACTCTGAAAAATAATCTGAGGGTTTTGAAGGGGTAGGGGGTGGGAGGTTGGGGGAACCAGGTGGTGGGTATTAGAGAGGGCACGGATTGCATGGAGCACTGGGTGTGGTGCAAAAACAACGAATACTGTTACACTGAAAAAAATATATATATATATTTCATCTCTTATTACCATGTATTTCAAATGGTAGTGAGGGATGATGGTGTGGGACCCCATGAAGTGAATTTACACTGCCATCTTGACCACAATATAAGTGTCGTACACAGCCGTCCTGTGTCCCCTTTCGTTCTGAAATGGATTCTCTCTTCCCAGCTGTTATCAATAGAAGACAGGGGTCTTTGTTCTTGTAGGTGACTTGTCCAAGATCGCACAACTTTCGAGGTTTAACCTTTGGTCTGATTGTAGGGCCCATTTTCTTTAACTCAGTGCCATGCAACCTACCATGTAGGACTCTCAATACTCTCCTGCTTTTGAAGCTGTACTCCACAGGCCACATCTACCAGTGCATATCTATTTTTGTCTAGTTCACTCATTTATTGCACACATTTACTGGATGCCAGCTATGTATTTCAGGCACCTTTCTAGGTGCTGGAGATATGGCAGTGGGCAAGTCAAACACAACCCCCTGCCCTCATTGAGCATGTTCCATTTTCTACTACTGGAAGCATCCACCAGGAACAATGGACTTATGCCAGAAGTCCAGCAATGATATGAGTTCCAGAAATTTCTGAATGGTTCTTTGTGGAAGTGATGATTTGGTGGCAGCCCTCAAGGTAGCTACCTGCACAGGCAAAAAAAAAAAAAAAAAAAAAAGAGGGCTGGTGTAGAAATGCCTGATGAATGGGCTTCAAGGTCAAATAACTGAGCCAGGTCTTTAAGGTCTTATTTAGCTCGGAGATTTTTCAAGAACTTTCCATGATACATAAGCATATTATAGAAAAAACACTATTCAAAGCACACTGTAAATTTGGAGGATGATTGTCTTTGCATTATTTTTGTGATTAAATGACAGTTGATGATACAGGCACTGTTGTAAGTCACTTATCCCTGTGCAAACACTTTGTGGTAAATTCTTTTATCATCCTTATTTTTCAGAGGTAGAGACTGATGCAAAGGGAGAAGTTTGGTGGTTCTCCACTGGCCACAGCTAAGCAAGCAAAAAGCAAAAAGCAGAGCCTGCATTGGAACCAGGCACTGTGGCTCCAGACCCCAACTCTTCACCCTTGGGCTTCTTGCAGCACGCCTGATTTCTTGTCACTAAGAACTTGGTGCAGGAGTTTAACGGTACCTTTAACTTCTAGTTTTTCTTTCTCAGAACTGAATCTGCATTGCAGTGCATCTCTGCATAAACATGTGTTTAATTTTGTCACCTTTAATTTTGTTTTTAGGTAAGATCTGAAGGAGTCAATCTGTTTCTTCTGTGGCTTCAAGCACTTCAGACAAACTTTGCAGAAGAGCAGGTGCTGATTTTTGCTTGCCTCGTGCCTGGTTTCCCAGCGATCATGTCATCCAGAGGGACCTGCATGGTGGAGACACTCATCAGTCCTAGCCCTGGTGTGGCGGATGGTGAGGAACATTTTAGCCAGCCTTACAGGTTGAAATGACTCTGGAAGTTCTCTTGAGGGATTCCTCAGCTTGTCATGATCCTGAATAGAACCCTTTATTTCGTAGATGGGTTTGGAGGAGGAATTATCCCCTGCTCTTGTTCACAGTAATGTCTTACAGACATTAGAATAGAAAGAATCAGAGCCTTTTTTATATGCAATGAGGATGGGAGACATTTACTGAAGTGGTGGAAACAGGAATGGAAGGGAGGACTCAGATGTTGGGAACAAGAGGAAGTGGAGACACATCATGTATCTGGAGTGTTTTCTTGGCTGTGAATGAAATTTAAATCTGCCATCCAAAACTACTGTTTATTGTCCTCAGCATGATTGTTTCACGAGTGGACATTCATCTGCTCACCCAGCCCTGTATTTTCATGCCGCATTCATGGAAAGACAGTAGCTGCTTCCTGGGAAAGTCATGGCAACCATCTGTGTCCCATGAGTTTTTAAGGAACTTGCCAGTTAGGGCCAATGATTGATTAATGCACATCACTTTATTGCCCAAAGACAGGTATTTGATCCTTAGGCTGACCGAAGCAGAATTTGGCAGAGAGAAGAATAGTTTAGAGGGAGAGGTTGTTTCATGGGAGTTTGTACCGTATTTCCAACCCCTTGATGCTCGCTGGCCTGGAGTGTAGCGTGAGCAGGTTCCAAAAAAGGGGCAGATGTATTTTAATGAAGGCCATTTTTTAAAAACCCTTTGAACGTTGGTGAAAGAACTCCTTTTTTTCCCCACTCTGGAGCAAAGATATATCCACAAGAATCACTCCACTCTTGCCGGCCATATCAGGGGAAAGGATCGCTGAGGACCAAACATGCTTTTTCCTTCAAGTACTATTGAACTGTATGGTTATTCAGGTAAAAGCAAAATCTTGGATAATTCAGGAATGGTCTTTCTCTTGATAGGAAAGAGGAAACATTGCTTATTTTCTCCCAGCTCATTCATATTTTGTATGTTTGCTTGTTTGTTTGTTTGTTTTTTGAGTTGACTCTTTATGATATTTCACTAGAACTTGAATATGTGCTATATCACATCAGCAAAGACCTGGCATACATAATATTTTGTGTGACAGTGTATGTCAAGCAAACATTTCAGTTCTCCCATCTGCTTTTATATTACCATATTCACACAGAACACTTCACTTCTAACACTGTGGCTGAGGCTGTGGATTTTTCCCTCACCAGGCAACTCTGCAACACCAGCTGGGTGTCCTGTAGTTTTACTCAGCTTTGACACTGTCTGCCTTGATATGGCATCTGATCCCACAGGTTAAGGGCTCAGTCCCGTGAGACTGTTCCATCACATTCAGGTGCCAGTCATAATTAGGAGGAGCCCAGGTTACCCACAACTTCTCTACAACTTGGCTACAAATCAGAGGTTCCTTCAACTCCTCCTCCGGTTCAACTGAGTGGCTCGCAGAACTCTGGGAAACATTTGTTTTCATTTGCAATTTATGAAAGATATGATAAAGGATACAGATGAACAGTCAGATGCAGAGACACAAAGGGCACAGTCTGGGAGGGTCCCAAGCACAGGAAAGTCTATTCCTGTGGAGCTGGGTTTTATCCCCCTCCTGGTACCTGGATATGTTGACTTACCTGGAAGTTTCCTGAAACCCCTGCTATGAGGATTTTTTTAAAAAGATTTTATTTATTTATCAAAGAGAGAGAGGGGGAGAGAGCGAGCACAGGCAGACAGAATGGCAGGCAGAGGCAGAGGGAGAAGCAGGCTCCCTGCTGAGCAAGGAGCCCGATGTGGGACTCGATCCCAGGACGCTGGGATCATGACCTGAGCCAAAGGCAGCTGCTTAACCAACTGAGCCACCCAGGCGTCCCTGCTATGAGGATTTTTATGGAGGATTCCTTACATAGATGTGCTCTGCTTTTAGCCCCCTCCCCTCTCTGGGGGAATGTAGGGGTTGGGGTGGGGGTGCCGAAGATTCTAAATTCTAATCATGGTGTGGTCTTCCTGGTGATGTGTCCCCACTGAGGAGCCATCTCGGAGCCCACCCAGAGTTGTGTTATTAGAACAAAATATTAAACTCAAAATGGATGGAAGACCTCAATGTAAGATAGGAATTCTTGCCAGTTTTCTTAAGGTGATTCTTTCTCTCTGCTATCCCTGAAGATTCTGTCCTTGCCTCCCTTCCTGACTGCACTGTCCTATTGGGCAATCTTGCCTATTGGGCAGGTGGAATGGACCAGTAGGGTCAAAATGCACAGCTTCTAGAAGGCAAAGGGATACTCCAGTCTGCTCTCAGGACTTTGGAGTCTTTGTGTTTTTGGTGCTGGTGAAAGGAAATGAGAGAGAAGAGCAGACAAGAAAGAATGCTAAGTCATTAGAGAGAACTGGTAAGATAAAATACAGGCATGATAAGTAGAATGAGTTTAAAAACATGATACCATTGGGTGATTTTTTTAATACTCAGTAAGAATATTTTTAACAAAGTGAACCATTTGGTTTTGAAATATTCATTCTTAGCATAATTTGAGTTTTAAGATAGGATTACATTACATGACTGTCAACATTATTTGTCACCATGACTTTTTTTTAAATTTCGGATAGGAATTTTAATAAGATAGCATTTTATTTCAGTAGACATTTAAGTTAAAATTTAAATGTATATATGTTCTTTCCCACATATTATCCAAAGGCTACAAATTAGAGTGGAAGAATAAGGAGAATCAAGATACTTGTTTTAAAGTTCTTTTTACACTGTTTTGAAAATATTGTCTTCCTCCTTTATTTCCATCATTTACCATGTTAGCAAAATCTACAAACTTGTACTTGGTAAGTACTGATTGGGCTGGGTATAGAGGATGTCCACAGGGAAGCTGCCATTCTCTTTCAAAGTGACCTTTGTTTATTTTTAAGCAAAATAGTCACTTTATTCTTATATTTAATGGTAACTTTATTGTAAGAGGTTTAAAGTTTCCTAATAAATGATTTTACCTATTTGTACAAACTATTTATTTGTACCTCAGGAAGACTGTGGCTCCTAAAATAATTCAACATGTGTCATGATTCTTCTTGGTATAATTATATTTAAAATTAAGTTTTAAAATTTTAATTTTTAATTGAAACTGTTTATTGAAGGCAGTGTTTATTTTCTCATGCAAAGATGTTGAAATAAACATTCTCGTTGAAGTCTTCTCTTAACGGTGTTGAGGTATGGTGACCCCAGACCCCAGACCTTGCCCAGTGGTGAGGCAGACCATCCCAGGCCATGCAACTGCCCAGAGTAGCCCTTCCTTATACCTTGAATCTTTCTTTTTTTTTTTTTTTTTTAACAAGTTTTCTGCCTTTATTTTATTTTTTTTTTAAGATTTTATTTATTTATCAGAGAGAGAGAGGGCGAGAGAGCAAGCACAGGCAGACAGAATGGCAGGCAGAGGCAGAGGGAGAAGCAGGCTCCCTGCCAAGCAAGGAGCCCGATGTGGGACTCGATCCCAGGACGCTGGGATCATGACCTGAGCCGAAGGCAGCCGCTTAACCAACTGAGCCACCCAGGCGTCCCATATACCCTGAATCTTTCATCCACTACGTGCTACTTACAGCTTCTTATGGAGGGGCCAATATTTGGGCAACTGTGCAACCTAAGGGCAGTAAGCTCCAGAAAGGAAGGAAACATGAGGGAATTTCTAGTTTCACTGCTCAGGGTTTTTTGGGTTTTTGTTTGTTTGTTTGTTTGTTTTCCCCTATGAAAAATGAAGGCTCACAGGACATAAGTATCCCTTTGATTGGTGCTGGGTGGGGAAGCAAATTTTCTTCTCCCTATTATTGGAAAGCAGGCAAAATTAGTTAAAGTGAATAATCAGAAACAATTTGGGAGGGAAAGAGATCACAACAGGCATTAATCCATGTGGTGAATGTGGACTACTAATTCAGTTGTCTTTGGGTGTTTACTTACATACACACAAATGTGCATGCTTGGATCAGGGGAAAGCAGCAAAAACTTGATGCCTTTTGAAATATGTAGAAGTACTAACCTTTAGAGGTACCGGGCTGTGTATTTGTTAGCTATCTGTATATGGGTATTTTTTTCAGAACTTGATTCTGATTTGATAAATAGTCTATATTCACTGTGGAAAACATAGTATACTTTAATATATTGAATTAAAGTTCTTTATTGAGAACTTGTCTGCCTCATGCAAGTGCCTCCAGGTATATAAAAGGTGGGAGGTCGGGGTACCAGGTGGTGGGTAATATAGAGGGCATGGATTGCATGGAGCACTGGGTGTGGTACAAAAACAATGAATACTGTTATGCTGAAAATAATAAAAAAAAAAAAGAAAGTAAGAGAGCTGGACATACAGCAAGTAGTAGCTCAAGTCCAATACCATGTAACTTTTTGTATTGATTATGAAATTTAAAGGAGAAAGGGACTTTTTTTATTATTCTATTTCTTTTCAGTGTTCCAGAATTCATTGTTTATGCACCACACCCAGTGCTTCATGCAATATGTGCCCTCCATAATACCCATCACCAGGCTCACCCAACCCCCTACCTGCCTCCCTTCTAAAGCCCTCAGTTTGCTTCTCAGAGTCCACAGTCTCTCATGGTTTGTCTCCCCCACCAATTTCCCTCAACTCACTTCTCCCCTCCATCTCCCAATGTCGTCTGTGTTATTCCTTATGCTCCAGAAGTAAGAAACCATATGATAATTGACTCTGCTTGACTTATTTCACTCAGCATAATCTCTTCCAGACCAGTTCATGTTGATACAAAAGTTGGGTATTCATTCTTTCTGATGGAGGCATAATAATCCATATTGTATATGGACCACATCTTTATCCATTCATCCATTGAAGGGCATCTTGGTTATTTCCACACTTTAGTGACTTTGGCCATTGCTGCTATGAACATTGGTGTACAGATGGCCCTTCTTTTCACTACATCTGTATCTTCTTGGTATATACCGAGTGCAGTTGCAGGGTCATAGGGCAGCTCCATTTTAATTTTTTTGAGGAATTTCCACACTGTTTCCCAATGTGGCTGCACCAAGAAAGGGACTTGTTATTAATTCTGTGGAGCTGGTCAAGTCAAAATTCAAAGATGAATTTTTTCAGACATAAAGTAGTTTATACTGATTCTATTCTTCAGATTCATCGACAAGGAAAAGGCTATAAAACTAAAGTCCCATGGATTGGATTAGGGTAGTATTGGATGTTAAAGTACCTGAAATGATGAAGAATGTCTGTACATTCTTCTAGATTTGTTTCAGTCCTAAAATATTAAATTAGTTATAATGTATGTGAAAATATCCTTACTATTAGAATTGCTTATCCTTTCTCAAATTTTCTAGTGGCTTAGTACTTAGTACTTCCACCGCTGTATGCCATAGCTATAATAAGCAAGCAGTAACAGGAGTCACCATCCCACCTTTGTCAGGTCACAAGGCAGAATCAGAAACAAGTCTACCAAAAAATGTCATCCCTAATAATTTCTGGTACTTTAATTTTAAAGTTTTAGTTGATATTCATCCAATCAAATATAGAGCTGAGGTATATGTTTGTGAGAAATTGAACTGTTTAGGGTGGTGGCTTACACTCACTCCCCTAATCATGTATTCTGTTTCCTTCCAGACATCCCCCATTTGAGACCAGCGCCAGTGTATGTACATTACTACAACTCAAGACAATGAAAACATTTATAGTATAAAAATTCCATACATGGCAATTCACATTGTTTTTATTAAATGGATTATAAATTTCTTTTTGGAAAAAAGTATCTAGCTATAATCCAAAACACTCAAAATCGAGTTGCTGTACTGCCCCAAATCATACAGGTATGTCATTCCTCTTTTTCTTATATTTTACATAGGTAAAAATACACTAACACATACCAAAGTAATTGACTCATAGGGGTTTGGGTTCCTAAAGGATGCTGGTTCTAGGGATTATGTTTATGGGTGGGCTCTCTCTCTGTTGCTGAGGTTTGAGAGGGACTTCTGAGATAGCACTTGCCATGCCCTGCTGACATTGCCATGACAAGGTGATTTTGGGGGCCAGGGAGATGTTCTGAAAACATGATGTTGTGTGCAGTCTCCTGGACCCTCTCATTTTCCTTCCTTTGCTCAAGAGCCAGTGACATCAGAGCATAAGACCAGGGGCCTGTGTTGCCTTCACCCATCCCCAGCACCAGGCAGGCCCTCAATAATCATGTAGGTGGGCTGTGGGAAGGACCTATTTGACTGCCAAGTGCCTCTTGGCATCTCAGAGGGAGCAGTGGAAGAGATCTCAGGATTTTGAGGTGCCATGATGGAATGCCTGGAAGAAAAGGCAGACTCTCTTTAGAAGGCTTTCAGTGAAGACCTCTTTCTGTGTGGGGCCCATGGTATACCTTCCCTCTCTTGTGGTCCTTGGTCATAGAGAAATGGGCTTTCCCAGCAGGTTGAGTTTCTTAGAGACTTTGTGCTGTGTAAGGAAGGACAACTTGGGGAGGTTTGAGAGGGGCTGCTTCATGGCAGGGGCCTGCTTTTATGCACAAAGCATGGTCCCCTTAGAGTAGCTTCGCTGATGCCCCAGAGTTCCCCAAAGTGTGACTAGGCCTGAGCTGCAAGAGTTCACACACCTGAGTGGCAGGTAGCATCTTGGTGGAGGAGCACCAAACTGAGGTCCAGAGCCCGTGTCCTCATTGATTAAGAACTGACTACAGAGCTAGACAAACTTATTGTCAAGAAGTCTGAGGGGGATACAGTTACAGTAAGAGCAGCAAAATACTTACTGAAGATTTTGAAAGGGAGCTTTGGGGTGCGTGGATGGCTCAGTTGGTTAAATGTCTGCCAGAGATCAAACCCTGTGGTGGGGTGTGGGGAGTCCCTGCTAAGTGAGGAGTCTGCTTCTCCCTCTCCCTTTCCCTCTGCCACTCTCCCTGTCTGTGCTCACTTACTCTCTGTCTCTCTGTGTCAAATAAATTTTATAAATCTTTTAAAACATAAAAATACAAGAAAGATTTGAAACTTAAATTCACTAGTTGTAACATGTAATAGGAACCCTGTAAACAGTAATGATCACTGCTGAGAACAAAATTGATTTTTTTAAAGATTTTATTTATTTGGCAGAGAGAGATCCCAAGTAGGCAGAAAGGCAAGCAGAGAGAGAGGAGGAAGCAGGCTCCCCACCGAGCAGTGAGCCCAATGCAGGACTCGATCCCAGGACCCTGAGATCATGACCTGAGCTGAAGGCAGTGGCTTAACCCACTGAGCCACCCAGGTGCCCCACAAAATTGATTTTCCAAAGGAATATCCCAGAACACTGAGGAAAATTTCAAAGAGATGGAAATGAGAAACAAATAAGTAAGATCTGAGGTCAGGTCCAAATCTACCTTGCAAGTACCCTGAGGACAAAAGGAGAAAATAACAGAAGTTATAACTGAACTAATGCAGCTTTTACTTGAGCTGAAAAACAGTCATGCCTTCAGTTCATAAAGCCTTCAAGTCCCAGGGAGAATTAGCTGAACAGACTCAAACCAAAACAGACGTAAACCTATTTGACTTTCAGGGACTAAGAAAAAAATTGTCAGAGTTCCAAACAGAAATCACCAGTTCCTTCTAGAAAATGAGACAGAGTATCATTGAATATTGACTTTAAGCTCTATCCCTCAGAGCTGAAAGAACTCTCTTTCTTAGAACTCTTGCTTCCTATCACATATGTAAGGAGATTTCAGGTTGATTAACCTTGTAAATTGGTTTAAGTTCTAACTCTACAAACAAAATGATAAAGAATTTGGAGACAATCTAGGGGCATGTAAAAATTTGGGAAGTGGTAGACTACCTTAGGTAGAGATAAGATCCACAGGCCATAGAAGAAATGACATGCCTCTTTATTTTAAAAATTTGAAAAAGATTTGTATATCAAAAAAGAGTAAAGCTGCATGTGGGCAACAGGCTGTGAAAAGCATCTGTAACATCAGCTGTTCAAGGAGTTCATGTCTCTGACGTGCCTACAAATTGAGAAGAAGACAAACAGTCCGATTGAAAAACAGACCAAATGAGAGGAAGGAGAAGTTCATGGAAAAGGAAACAGAAATGACCCTGGATTTCATCAGTCTATTTTGTGTGATTGTTAAGTCAATTCAAAACAATCTGTTTAGAGACTCTGACTGTTCCCTACTTGGTTACAAATTTTCAGGGAACCATCACTGTATTTATTGAGAATAATTTCCTCATTCTTGAAAAATACATTTGAGTGATGAAAAATAGCAAGAATAATGGAATAGCCACAAATTCAAGGTTCTAGTTTTCCCCCCGCCCTTAGTGGGAAAGGAAACTTTTCACACATGTGAGTCATCTACTTTTATTATCTGGATTTCTTAGTTTCCGTAAAGTCTGACCTCCTGAATCAGTTTGGATGGTTGTCTCATCCTAACTCAAACTGTCTTAAAGATTAAAAAAAAAAAAAAAAAACCTTCAATCTCATGAAGAAGCAGCTCATGGCAGTGCTTGCAGAGAATGTGTTTTATTCACACTGTCTCCATGATTTTCTCCATTTTTCCCTACTGTGCCCTTTCCCTCTGGCCAGTTTGTCTTCCACCCCCTGCTGACTGTGTGATGGCTGCCCGCAGTGGGGGGCACTGCTTTTCTTGTTCACATTCAGAGACAACCCAGATATTTCTGTAAAGCCCTTCCCGTTTGTGTGTGTGGGACATCCTAGGTTACTGTCTCTCATAGAACAGTAACAAGGCACTGACTGTCATGCAGCTGGCTGTGTGAATGGCCCAGGAGGAACATGACTGGCTTCCATGACAGACCCCTTCCCTGTAGTGTGGATGGGGCCAGCTTCCTGTGAGTCACCTGGGCTGCAGTGGAGGAGGCACACAGTGCACTGGGGTTCAGGGAGGGGGAGGGAGGAAGGATGCTGGCAGTCAACTCTCCAGATCCAGTACTACCACACCCTGAAGATAGTCCTACCTAGAAATGGTCCCTGCCATTGTACAGACTCAATATGTCTCAGTGAGTTCTTCTAGTAGTTTTTAGTGCCACTGTAGCAAATGACAAATTCTCAGTGGCTTGAAACAACACAAATTGATTATCTTGCAGTTCTGGAGGTCAGAAGTTCAAAAATCAGTCTCAGTGTGGTAAAATCGGGGTGTTAGCAGCCTGTGTTCCTTCTGGAGGCTCTAGAGGAGAATCCACTTTCTTGCCTTGTCCTGCTTCTAAAGCTGCCTGCATTCCCTGACTTGTGGCCCTTCATTGCACCACCTTTTATCCCTCTGTTTCCAACTTCACATTGCCTTCTGATTCTGATCCTCCTGTCTCCTTATGGATCCTCATGATTACATTGGGACCACCGAGGTAATCCAGGATAATCTCTCCCCCCTCACACCTTAATTTAATCATGCTTGCTAAATCCCATTTGCCAGGTAAGGTAAAGTACTCAGAGCTTCTTGGGCTCAGGATATGGTCATCTTTGGGGCAGTCGCTATTCAGCTGGTCAGTTGCCTCCTCTGCTCCCTTTTATGCCTCACACCTCATCTCACATGTGTCTGCTGTGTTCCTCTCTTCATCTGCATTGCAAATGAGAAATGCAGCAATTTAAACCATTGAATATTAGATTTTGGAGATAGTTGCAGGAATAAAAGCACATATAATTTTATTTGTGTCCTAAAAGTTTTTGTTTGGAATTTTAAATTTTATCTAATTGTCCCTAGGTAAATTAAATATGATTCAATCAGTTGATCTGAAAAATCTTTTCAAAGAGTATACCGCTGTTGTAAAGGCCCTTCGAAACAGTATTTTGAATGCTGTTTCCAAATGAAGTTTACACTTTCAACCTTATCACTGTATTAAAGGTCATGTTGGAGGGTTTTGTGTGTGTGTGCTTTTTTCCAAAGTGAACTTGCTTCTCTATCTAAAACTAATACCTCTAATAGTATTTTTCACCAGGGAGGAGAGGAATTAGTGTATCTTCTAGACTAAGTTTTCTTTCCACGTGAAGAATCTGTTAGGACTAATATTCATGGGAGAAGGAAAAGACAGTAGCTCTTACACCCCATATACTATGTTGACAACAACAGTATAAGCCTGACCAAAGCTGTACATCTTGGTGCATCATTTCAGCTGAAACATGTTCAGTGAAGTATGATTTATTCCTTAGTAATTCATTTTTGTGTGAGATAAAAGTACATCAACAGAAATTAGGGAAAGCAGAGTGGTAATTTTAAAATTTCATCATTGACTGTTTTTTTTTTTACCAGTTCTATAAGCACATTAATTGATATTAAAACCCATAAAAGCTCATTTGGGAATGAAAAAGAAAGTTTGAGGTGGTATTGATTTTTTAATGATATTTGTATTTATTTGTATGATTACGCTTAGTTACACTTTGATTGAGTCCTAATGTGCCCTTCAACAATAATCCATGGGCTCTAGGTTTCCTGAAGTTGTATGTCATGGGGTGAACAGTTAGAAAAAGTGAATCCCACCAATTGACAACCCTATGGGGGTTTATATATTACACAAACACATTTGTTTGTTGACTGCCACTCCAGTACTTTCTGTGTCCTCGAGCTCCACCCACGTGGTGCAGGCTGCCCCCATCTGTGCTGGAGAATCATGACGGGGCATTCAGTGGCCTTAGGCATCCCCAGAGAGCTGCAGTTGCATCCTCTCATTTCCCACCTAGTTTGTGGGCATCCCCCTTTAGCTTGACCCTGACAGTGGACAGGTCTCAGTATGAGCTGTCTGTGGGAAGAAACAAGATGTTGGGGGGGCAGCGGTAGTTGTTGATGGGAAGTTTTAAGTGTCAGGTTGTATCTTGCAATTTTCTGAACCCTGGCAGTGCAGGCCTGGGCCAACCTGGTATGTCTGTTTCACCAACCAAATCTTCCTCATGTGCCCAAGAAGTGAAACCATATTTGCATTTGCCACCAGAATCAACTAATCTAAATAATAGTTGAGAATTCCAGCTTGATTATAGTGAGTGGAAAATGGACCTCTCTCTGGTTAATTCTTACACTATGATTTTACTGTTCATCTTCATAAAAGGGATAAGAAATGAGGAAACGTGGATTATCAGTTTGTTTTCACTCTCATCACTCACTGCAGTTATAATTTTCAAAATACCAAGATGTTTTTCAAAAGTAGTTGTTTTTTTGTTTTTTGTTTTTTTGTTTTGTTTTGTTTTGTTTTTGTGGAGGGAGTAGGGACTAAGACTAAGGAAAGCATTGTTCTATCAAGAGAAGTCGTTTTCAATTTATGGTATGATGGGAAATCCATCTCGTATGTCCTATTTGGATAACAGAGCTCACTTTTAATTTTTTTAAACTTCCTTTGATTTTTAATTGAATTATAGCTGACCCACAATGTTGCATTCGTTTCAGATATAAAACAACAAGATTTGACAAGTCTGTATGTTGTGCTGTGCTCACCGTACTGTACCACCAACCATATTCCCTATGCTATGCCTTTCGTCCTGCAACTTATTAATTTTGTAACTGGAAGCCTGTTATCTCCCACTGTATTTCACGCATTTTGCCTGTCCACCCGCTGCCTCCTCTTTGGAAACGATCAATTTGTTCTCTGTAGTTATGGGTCTCTTTCTGTTTTTCTGTGTGTTCAGAGAACTTTTTAAGATAACTTGGTGCCTTTAAACATATTCCTTGATTTCCATTAGTTTGGATACGTATTTGCCATGTTACCCAATTAGTTATGTAATGACTTCAAAATTTGGGGGCTTAAAACAACCCTTTTGTCATATTACATATGTTTGGGGGGTCAGAAATTAGGGCAGGATCTCATGGGGCAATTTTTATGCTTAATAGGGCATTAACTAAGGTCAGTGGGTGGTGGCCTTCAGCAGGCGGCTGCTTGGTCTAGAGGATTCAGGATGACTTTATGCACATGCCTGTCACTTTGATGGGTACAGTTGGGAGATGAGGCTCAGATGGCCCTCCACTTCCGTGCAGTCTTTGTAACAAGGTTGTTAGACTTATTTCCTGTCCACTCAGTGCTCCAATAGCAAATGTTTCAAGAGAGGGGTTCCTTTTGGACTTGGGCCTGAAACTGACACGTTTATTTCACTGTTTAACACAGTCACATAGCCCATGTGAATCAAAGGGAATGGGGAGTCATAGGATTTGTGATCATTTTTTAACGTGCTACATATGTTCATATGTGCATTTTTTCCCATTTCTCTGACCTGTGGGAAAATGGAAGTTATTGATCAAAGAGTCACAGGTTATCAAGCTGTATGAGAGACTTCAGACTTAATCCAACCTCCATACTTTATAGATTATAGAATATATACGTAGGTGCACATGTACATCTCCATATCAGTTATTATATATACACTTGTATATCACTAAAAATGGTATCTGTGGGGCGCCTGGGTGGCTCAGTGGGTTAAGCCGCTGCCTTCAGCTCAGGTCATGATCTCAGGGTCCTGGGATCAAGTCCCGCGTCGGGCTCTCTGCTCAGCAGGGAGCCTGCTTCCGTCTCTCTCTCTCTGCCTGCCTCTCCAACTACTTGTGATTTCTGTCAAATAAATAAATAAAATCTTTAAAAAAAAAAAAAAAAAAAAAAAAAAAATGGTATCTGTGGATTAGCCAATTCTTCTATCTTCATAGGAATGAAAAGGACTCGTCATTCCCCGGCAAATCTGAAGAAAGAAGCCAGAGCAAGAGTAAGGGAGAAAGAGAGTGAGAGGAGCATCTGATGGGATAGGATTTCTTACAAAAGGACTCCTGAAGTGACCAGAGAAAACAGACCAACAGAAAAGGGCAGACTTTGACCAAGCGGTGCTCAACGACGTGAATATCCACATGGAACAGAAGAGGTTTTAACGCTATTCCCTCCTGATGTAGCCTACATACTAAAGAGGACATCAGAAGTTTTCTGGAAGATACCATAGAAAACCATTTTGAGGACCTGGGGGCGGTGGCAGAGATGAGTGGAACAGAACACCAAAAACAGGAAGCCCAAGAAAGCTTGGGTGCCGCTTCCAGATGGCGACGAGAGAAGAATTTGGCACGAACCAGTCAGCTGGAAAAGACTGGGAGCAGGGGACAACAGTCGAAAAGGACGTCTGCCAAGAGCAACTTGACAGTCTCACTTTTATTGGATAGAAAACAATAGCCAATAGAAGGATTGAGGAAGGTCAAATGTTAATCCCATCTTGCTGACAAACAAGAAGGAGGATAAAGTTTATAGTTAAACAAGCACATTGAAAGAACTCTTCTAACTAGCAACAGGCACTTCTGGGAAGAGAAAGGCTCTATGGCGGATAAGGGAGGCAGGCGGTTTTCATTCCACCCTGAGCTAACCTGTCGTTCCCGGGTGCTCCGCTTTCCTGAAGCAGGCGGCATTCCGCCCTGGGCCGGCCGGGCTTCCAGCCAGCGAAGCTTCTGTGAGGGGGCTGCATTCCGCCATGAGCAAGAGAGGTATCCCCTGCTGCCCAGCTTCTGTGAAGGGGCGGTGTTCCGCCCCGAGCAAGCTGAGCATCCCCAACTATAAGTGCTACCATTTTACTTAAAACTGTGAAATTGGGTCAGATTTAAATTTCAATTTATGTTAAAACATTCTGTAAACTGTGTTAAACTTTGACATTTGTTCCCTCTGTTCAGTGAATAACACTATATCATATTCTGAAAAATACGCTAATTTTCATTTTGAAAAATATCCCTTTTTCCTCTTATGGTAATTATTAATATGAATTAATAGTAGAATTTGATATGGTTCCATATGCCCATAAATACTTTATTGTATATTATCAAATTTAATAATGAATATAATGTACTTCGTTGGACAATTTTTAAAGACCAGTCTACTCTTAAAACAAAAAAATGGAGACACACTTCTTTAGTTCACACAAATTTCATTTTATTATATATAACCTCAGATAAATTTCAACAAATCATAATTTATTAAAATTATGTCTACTTAAAAATCTCATAGAAGAGTAAAACCATCAAAAATAATAATAAACACACACAACACACACACATCACCCATGTATTGGCAAATGACAATTGCTGTAACAATACATTAGGCATTCCACTGTTAAGGGCTATCAAAATTTCCATCAGTGACAAAAAGATTTGTATCCAAATGGACTGATTTTCCAGAATCCAAGAAAAAGTCTCCTAGGGTTTATTTAAAGATAAATATTTGAACAAATACTTCTTAAATTTAGGAAATTCAGAACATACGATTAAAGAATATTTGCAGTGCAGACTATATTCAATCCTTCCTTCAAAATGTGCCTTTGAGTACATAATTCTGTTTTCTCTATCTAAATTGAGCTGTCCTCCAAGGAAGTTTTCTAAAATGTGTGTCTCTGTGTGATAAATGTTCTAAGACCTAACATGCTTCATTGTATTTTTACTGTACTCTCAAATTTAATCAATAATTTGGCTTGATGTATAATATCTAGTTTCAAATATCTTTTCCATCTAAACAAACCCCCAGCTGTCTCCTTTATATGCTATTACTATTGAGAATTCTGCTGTCAGTATTATTCTTGTACATTTTAGGGGATCTGTTCTTCTCTTGGGCATCATTTATGCTCTTCTATGTTTTTGATATTCTTAAAACTCACCATAATGTATATGAGTGGTTTTGTGTGTGTGTGGATTTTGTTTTGTTTTGTTTCTGATTTCTCATGTTTGGCATCATTTTAAGTCTGGTAATTTTTATCTTTCTTTAATTCTCCAAAATTTATCTCAGTACTTATTTAAATATTTTCTTTATTTTTTTTTCTTTTCTGCTGCATTTGGGCAGAAGTCATTAATTTGTTTGTTTGTTTGTTTGTTTTTCCCAACTCATTTATTTATTTTACAGCTATATTCATCTTAGGCTCCATTTATTGTATTCTTTATTTCAACAATTTTCACTTAATTTATATTCACAGTATAGTATCTTTTCTTTGTATATGTATATCATTATTTTATCATATACTTTTAAGTTATTTTTAAAAATATTTTACTTATTTATTTGACAGTGAGAGATCACAAGTAGGCAGAGAGGCAAGCAGAGAGAGAGGAAGGGAAGCAGGCTACCTGCTGAGCAGAAAGCCCAATGTGGGGCTTGATTCCAGGACCCTGAGATCATGACCTGAACCGAAGCTAGCGGCTTAACCCACTCAGCCACCCAGGCGCCCCTTTTAAGCTATTTTTTAAAAGTACAGTCATTCAATTTTTTTTAAGATTTTCTTTCTTTATTTATTTGACAGAGAGAGATCACAAGTAGATGGAGGGCAGGCAGAGAGGGAGAGAGAGAGAGAGAGAGAAGCTGACTCCCTGCTGAGCAGAGAGCCTGATGCAGGACTTGATCCCAGGACCCTGAGATCATGACCTGAGCTGAAGGCAGTGGCTTAATCCACTGCGCCACCTAGGCGCCCCTAAGCTATTTTTTAAATTCCTGTTCCAATAACACTTGGATTGCCATATAAAGTTAACCACATCATCTTTTTTAGGCAAGTAATTGTACTTTTTATATGCATAGTTATTTTGGTCCATGAGTTCAGCTCCTCTTCGGATCATCAAATCTCTGTAAAGTCTGGGTATGCTAGGATTTTCTAAACAACAATAAAATACATTGAAACCTGGTAGCTTAATTATAATAATGTTTTCTTTCTCAATCATTCACAATAGTATTACATTCTGAGTAGCTTCCTTCTATTTTGCAGCTATAGTGTTTGGAAAAACTTGAATTGTGATATCACTGTGATAATGTGAATTAGTCAGGGTTTTTCAGAGAATCGGGAAGAGAAAAAAAGGAAGATATTCTCCAGGGCCAACTTTAGAAGTGACTATTAAAACATCTGTCCAAATTCAATTGAACAAAACTCAGAAATGCCATCTCCAGCGAAATACAAAGAAGATTATATATAGTTCTGGGCACACACATCTCATTTGACCCAATGATGTACATCAATGAAAGACTGAAGGCCAATCACCACTCCATGGGAGAATTTAAAAATAAATTTACTAATGAGGCCAAGAATTCAGAATCACAAATACTTCAAAACTAATAATAACTGCCTTCACTTGATATTCTATAAGATAAATCCTACGATCAAGTTTCAATTTTAAATTCTTACAATTTTAAATTCTTAAATCCTTATGAAGAAGCATCATTTGGAGGGAGCAGTTTTCATAATTTATCATCCATCAGCCTTTTTTTTAAAGATTTTATTTATTGGACACAGAGAGAGATAAAGAGAGAGAGAGAGAGATCACAAGTAAGCAGAGAGGCAGGCAAGCAGGGAGGGAAGCAGGCTTCCTTTTGAGCAGAGCCCGATGTGGGGCTGGATCCCAGGACCCAGAGACCATGACTTGAGATGAAGGCAGAGGCTTAACCCACCACCCACGTGATGAGAGAGCCACTCAGGTGCCCCTCATCCATCAGTCTTAATTGATTGGAGAAAAATGTGTGTAGGAATAATGCCTTAGGGAGCTAATCTCTCTAAAGAATTTTCAAGTCTTTACCCCTTCAAGGTTTTTGTACAGTTCTGATAGCCTCTAAACATCCAGCTGATTTCTACAGTGACAGGCCTGTTAAAACCTGTCTTCAAACCAGGAATAGAGCTTGAAACATACCAGTCAAGAGCAACTTTGAGTCTTTTAAGGAATTTATCATCATTTCTTTGTTTTTGGTTAATATCTGAAATAGTTCCATATTACACTTGCATAATTTCTCCAGAGCTGACTTTGAAGGAGGCATTCAGTTCCAGCTAGTTCCATATTTTGGCAAGAACTATAATTCTATATATATATATTAAAAAAAAAAACATATTTTAGGGCGCCTGGGTGGCTCACTGGGTTAAAATCTCTGCCTTCGGCTCAGGTCATGATTCCAGGTTCCTGGGATTGAGTCCCACAGTGGGCTCTCTTCTCAGCAGGGAGCCTGCTTCCATTCCTCTCTCTCTGGCTGCCTCTCTGCCTTCCTGGGATCTCTATCAAGTAAATAAATAAAATTTTTTAAAAAACATATTTTATACCAGTTATTCATGTTTATTAACTAAGATATCACAATACAAATAATACAAACAGTTGCTCTTTATTAATACCTTCAACCAAGATCAAAAAATATGTCATATTTTCTCCAAAAATTTTATATCATCTGATAGGTCAGATATATATAAAATTACATTTAAAGTTTTAAAAATATCAGCAAATATTTTCATTTAAATGCAAATTTGAAAAAAAATCTACTTTCCCAAACACGACTTTTTATCCTAATTTTTTTTTGAATTTTGTCGACAACTGATAAAATGTTTAGCGAGACTATAAATGTTAGATCGAAAAAAATGATTAATACATGTAGGTTCAAATTATTATGTTCCATTAAAAATGATTTAGTCTTTGATGAACATCTGTTTGTTAATATGTTGTATCCAGATATAGTAAATTAATGATATATATATAAAATTATAGGGAAATGACACCTTCCGTTCCATTATGAGTAGAGCTTTTAAAATGCTATTTGTCACAACCTGTCATCTTGTCATTATGTAGCATTATGTAGCATTTAAAAAATGTATACTCTTCACTTCGAAGTCTTTTAGAAATCTAAAACATGACTTTCTATGGTTTGTGTTTCCATATTCCTTTATTGCCAGTTTGAACAAATCCACATGCTTGGATTCAAAAGTAATAAATTCCTCTTATTTGGAAAAATGATGTTTATTTTTGTTCTCTCCCCCTTCGCAGGTGGTTTCATTTTAGCACACTTCAGAGTTATAATTTCATGCTTATTAAAAACATTTATTATGATCTACATAGATGAATGAAACTTTTATTTTATTAAATTATTTTGACAAAATATCTGTTATTTTTAAAAATGTATTTCCTTTGAAGGGTTAATTTAGAACGTTCAGAGAGGATCTAGGAGTGCGGTATTATGCAGTTTTTAAGTAGGTATGAAATGGTTATTTATATGATTGTTTCTTTAAGGCTTATGTATATTGTCCATTATATGCTATAAAATATTTTGAAAGTAAATTTAAGGTATGTTTTACATAGTTTATATTTTGGAAAAAATTATTGAAATGACTTATGAAATTCAGTATACTCTCAACATTAATTTATTCTGAAATTTACCAATTGTCTATTGAACCTATTATATGGCAGATATTACTTCAGACTACACTGGTAAATGAAATACTTGGCTTTGTAGAACTTTTATTTTCATGGGTGAGACAATTAAAAGCTATAAACCTTAATAAAAATTGCATAGTGCATTCAAAATTGATGAGTATAATGAGGAAAAAGAAAAATTCGATCAGGGTGAGAAAAATCAAGGTTGCTAGGCAGGGGATGGGGAGTTAAAATTTTTAATAGGAAGATCAGGGTAGTTACAATGAAGCTGACAATTGAACAAAGGTATGGAAAGGTGATGAATTTGCCCAGAACTATCAGCAATAAGGTCACTCCAGACAAAGGAATTGGCTATCTTGAAGGCCATAAGGTTGGATCATGCCTGGCATATCTGAGGAATAGCAAGGAGGCCACTGTGAGTGACTGAAGAGTAGCAGGGAAAGAGGTCACAGAGGTTAAATGAATGGCTAGATCATGTAAAAGCTTAGAAGTCATTGTAAAACTCTGGCTTTTATATTTGGAAACTTACTGTGTGATAGAATTTCTGCTAATAACTGAGAGTTCAAATGTCCATAAAATTTCAAGGATTCTTATTCTAGTAAGAGAATAAAGAAAAAGAGTTCATATTTTCACATGGTGTAACAAATGCTCGGAGATCCAAGTGTAGGAAGCTATGGGAGCACAGAAAAAGGCACTAAAATCTCGCCAATATATTTGGTAACTGTGACTATATATAAATTTGTATTTTCTAGATTTTTTTATAGTCATGGAATCACACAGTATATACTATTCATTGCCTGGCTTTTCTTTTCTCAGCATCATTATTTTGAGAATCTCCAACTGTAAATAGTTCATTTTGATGTTGAATAGTAATCTCTTTAATGAATAGATCATAATTTGTCTTTGCTCTATTGATGGACATTGATGAACATTTCCATTGTTTTCAATTCTTAAAAATAAAGCTGCTATGAAATTCATATACAAGTCCTTGTATGAACATAGGGTTTGTTTCTCTTGGTTAAATGCCTAGAAGTAAAATGGCTATTTGTGTAACTGCAACATATTTTGCATTTAAAAAAATGTTCAGACTATTTCCCAAAGTGGTTGTATCATGATATATGCCAACAACAGTTTAGATTTTTTGTTGCTTCTCCATCTAGCTCAGACGAAGTACAATTAGCCTTTATAATTTTAGCCATTCTAATAGATATGTAAGCATGTCTCACTATGATTTTAATTTGTATTTCTTTAATGCCTAAATGTTGAGAAATTTGTCATGTGCTTATAAGCCATCCATATCCTTTTGGTGACATGTCTCTTCCATTATTTCCTTCACATGTAAAATTGGATACTCTGTTTGGTTATTAGTAAGGTTTTTTATTTTTATTCATTTTTTAATATTCAGAGTAGATGTCCATTATCAGATATATAATTTGCAAATCCCTTCTCCATCTTTACGGTTTCTCAATGGAGCTTTGATAGCTGTGTCTTTCAAGAAATATGCTACTTCTTTCCTGGTACACGGAGGTATGACTAGAACATTATCAATGTTGACCTTTGCAAAGAAAATCATGGCTTAAGATATATGTAGTCCAGGCCTCTTCCTGAAGAGTTAGCTCTGATCAGAACGTCACTTTCCTCGAAGACTTTGCAAAGTTAAGGGAAAACCAGGTAGACAGAGCCCTAATCCCTTAACCTTGTGTTTCAGAACTCTAGGAGATGAGGACAAAGGCAGTACCATATATCCATGCCCTCACCTTTTTCCTCAAAAAGGGACTTTCTGTCCGTTAGTCATCACTGACCCGTTGGGAAAAGACACTGACAATGGACTTGCTCACCCACAGGATGACAAACCCCATGGAGAGCTGTTGGTACCCAAGATGCCTCACTGTTTCTTGAGATCTAGAAATTGTAGTGGAAATAGGACACCTTGCTGTCTCTGGAGAATTGTTGGCCTAAAGGAAGGTATAATGAACATCATTTTTTCCTATTTATCTAGAAAGGGGAAATGGGACATTAACCCACAAGACAACCTGAGTTCCTGATCAGGCTCAGAGGACTCTTGTTCTATCCTTCCCGGGGCTTCCTACCTAAAGCCATAGGATACCAAGGTCATGGGAGAGGGACAGCTGCTTCAGTGAAGCCAGCATCTGTGATGTCACAACGCTTTGAGGTCATAGCAACCAATCCTCATAAACCCATGCCTGATCACTACACTTGGTTGGAGTATTCATGGGTGTGCCAATAGGACCCCTAGCCATCCCAAACCGCTGGAGCCGCCTGGGTCTCTCACAAAGGCAATTTGTGAAGCGAGTCGGTATCACCATCTCCATGGCCCGATTCGTAGTGTTTGGTCCTGACTGTCAGCACCAGCCCTCTGGATTTCGGAGAAAGGCAAGAATCCACCATTCCATCTTAGCCAGGAAAGGTCAAGTAACAATCAGGCCTCAAGCAAACCTCAGGGGAGGGAATCTGAGCCCTGCACAAGGGTTAGGCCCTCCCACCCATTCACCAATCTTCTGAACAGGAGAAGGGCCACCCAAGGAAAGCTCAAAGGGAACACCCCCAATCATGACATAGACATGTCTGGAGTCTTCCACAGTGCAGACACAAGTGTTAGGGTTTTTAATCAAAGGAGCAAGACTGATACAAAGCGAAGGTCAAGCAAAGCTTAATTTCATTCCAAACATCGAGAATCATACTGACTGGTCAGGGCCTTCTCTTTCAAATTCGACCCCCTCCAGCATCACAGACTAACATGTATAGATGTAGTTTAGCTGGGCTATACACAGGTGGCCTTGAGATTGCAATACACAGAGAAAACTGCACAGTGGTGCTAGGTCTGCCAGACATAGAAAAAAACTGCTAGTAACACACGGATGGACAATTGAATCTCAATTTACCTAGTAGATATAAGCTCCCCACTGACTGGATATCTTCATCTGCCCTGACCTGCCCTTATATCTAGGCTTTGAGAGTAAATACCTTTGGAAGGGGCAGTATCAATCTAAATTTACTGCATGAGGTAAATCTATGTATACTGCATAAACACAAAATGATTCCCTCTGGCCACCCAGGCTCTTACATTCCTCCCTATTCTTTGGAGATTAGTCCAATCCTTGACTTTTCATACAGTTCTACATTCTCTGGTTATAAAGGGTTTATTGAGCATGTAATTCTAACATTTTTATCGCTCTCATTTTCTTTTGTACATGACACTAGTGTACAGTCGGCTGTATATTTACACTAGTGTAAATGACACTAGTGCACAGTCGGCTGATGACTTACCCATTTACCGCTTCATAGAACCCTTTCCATTTTTTTTTCTAATTTCCTTTATCTAATTAACTACCTATACTTTACATAAACAGGTAAAAATAGGAGCAACAACAAACTCATAGTCTTTTCAGTCTTAGATTTAGTCCACAGTGAACGGGATCTTTGGCTGTGGCTTCCACCTTTTGGGGTCATCTTCATCCTTGGCTCGTTTGATGTGACATGCGTGAATCCAGGCCCTGATGCATTCTACTTTTACTGCTGTGGTGTGGTCAGGGTAACAGTAAAAGGTCCCATCCAGCGAGGCTCCAAGCTCCCCACTTGATAATGTCATATCCAAACCAAGTGATTGGGTTGGAAAGGAAGTGGTTCCACCTCCGTCTCCATACCAGTGTGGGCAGTCTGGATCCCTGCATTTTTTTTTTTTTAATACAGACTGTAATGCCTGCAGTGACTGGAGTACAGACTGATCAGTCATTTTTCCTAGGGCAACCTTTTGTAGCTGAAAACAGAGCGGGAGCAGGGGTTCTCCCAAACATTTCAAATGGGGTCACCCTGTTTAAATAGTGTGTACATCTTGCCCTGAGTAGGGTGAAAGGAAGCAGATCCACCCATCCACTGCCCGTCTCCAGGGTTAGTTTTGTCAAGGTCTCTTTAAGAGTCCGGTTCATTCTCTCTACATGCCCAGAACTCTAGGTCTGATAGGCACAATGTAGTTTCCAATTTGTGCCCAGGGCCTCGGCCAATTCCTGTGAGACTGAACTCAAAATGCAAGGCCATTGTCTGACTCAACCGTGAGAGGCAGCCCAGACCTAGGAATTATTTTTCTTGTAGCTTTCTGGCTATCACTCCTGCCGTCTCATGTTTCTCGGAAAAAGCCTCAACCTGGCCTGAAATGGTATCTACAAAAACTAACATATACTTGTCCCCATATTTTCTGGGTTTTATTTCTGTAATATCTATTTTCCAATAAATTCCTGGTACCCTACCTCTTTCTCTTTTCCCTCTTCCAATTCTAGTTCCTCCCACATTAACTGCCTGGCACTGAGCACATCTATCAACTATATCCTGAACCATACATTGTAATTTAGAAGCCTGGAAGTTCCTTGAGTTTGAGTGACCCCAGGTGAGTACCCTGATGTATCTGGTCTACTAATTTCTTACCTAGTCTTCGAAGAAGAATTAAATTTCCTCTTTTAGTCTTAGCCCAGTCTCCTTTATAATATAATTTAGCCATTTTTGTAAATACTTTAAATCTTCCTCTGAATACTCCAGTTTATCTGGTAGGGATAGATCCAGGTGTGTAACCAGCTCTTGCATTGTTTCTCAGGCTGCTTGCTTTAAATCTCGATCTGATAATTGGTTTCCTTTTGAAATCAGATCAGTCCCCTTTTGGTGTCGCAAGACATGCATAACAGCCACCTCTTTTGGGTCCCAATATTTCTCTTCTGTTTTAATTCCTTTTCCTTCTGCTGTTAATAGGCTCCTTACTTTGTAAGTAGCTCCATGTATATGGAGAGTAGCAAAGACATTCCTGTGGTCCGTATTGATGTTGGTGGTTTTACCTTTAGCCATCTGCAGTGCCTTAGTGATTTCAATCAGTTCTGCTTGTTGTGCCGAAGTTCCATGTGGCAGGGTGCTGCCCAGAATTCCTGCTCAGGATAAACTACCACAGCCCTCACATACCTCACATACCTCTTTCCATGAACAGAGTCATGTCTGCATCTGGGAAGAGCATGTCTCTGATATCCAGTCTTATTCCTGTGACTTGGTTTAGGACCTCCGCACAGTTGTGTGGATGTTCAGCCAGCTCCTTTGGGAGCAGTGTGGCTGGATTTAGCACCACTTGTGGCTGTGAGATCACTCTTGGTTTGTTGAGGAGCAGGGCCTGATACCCTGTCACTCGGGTGTTCACCATCCATCAGTCAGTTGGAGTCTACGAAGGTCCGCGATAGCGTGTGTGGTGGTCAAGATGAGATTTTGACCTAATGGTCTAGCATTATATCTCATTTGGTTAAGACCTACATGTCCAACGAATTTAATTCCATTTGTCATTCAAGCAACCCTTCACAGTTTCAAGTTACCAAAGACTTTGGAAGCCACTTTAACAATTACCCATTAAAACCTTGAGACAGACAAATAACTATCTCCACTTCAGATGCCATGCTCTCCCGCCAACAAGGGGGAGGGGCTAGGCAGTCCACATCAGGCCAGAGAAGGCAAATAATTCCCCAAAACAAAGGGGGTTTCGGCAGCTGCTGGGGAATATTTTTTAAAGTCTTTGGCTCAAGGTCGGTTCATCCCACAGTGCCAGTTCTGCTTACCAATAGTGGTCCATTAGGCACTCATATTCCATGCTCAGCTCCAATGAGCCTCAGCATGGGCACCTTAACTCACTCTTAGACTAACCCCAGTTGGCTACAGTCATAGCCCTTAACACACGAAATGAGTGAGTGAGAAGCCTCACATCTATTATGAAGAACAGAGAGATGAAAGTCAGAGTCCCTTTACTCTCTGCTTGCCCCATTCCTTCAATCATAACAAACAATACAACAGACAACAAAAGGACCAGGCAAAGACAACCATAGGCCCAACGATTCTTACCCATAACCTGCCACTGGTGGGGGCTTTCTTTATCCCCTGATCGCCTAGGAGGACTCGAACCCCCAAACCGCCCAGGGGGACTTGAACCCCCTGAATGTCTAGGGGTACTCGAACCCCCCTGACTATCCAGGGGGACGAACCCCCTGGAGTTCACCTAGGGGTATTTGAACCCCCTCTAACCGCAAAGGGGAACTCGAGCCCCCTGACCATCTAGGGGGACTCGAACCCCCTGACCACCCAGGGGGATTTGAACCCCCATACGATCTACCAGCAGAGGATGGGGCATCTCCGCATCCACACCAGCTCTGGGGAGCATGGCTGCTGCCAACTTCTACCAGTGGGCCATAGCCTGCAGCTCCATGCAGGATCCCATGATCTTACCTCCAGAGGATTTTCCAAAAATTCCAATGCTCTTTCAGTTCTCATCATTTGAATTCGGGTGGCCCTCCAAAGATAGGGTCCTTATTCAAAGGAGCGAGACTGATACAAAGTGAAGTTCAAGCAAACGTTAATTTTGCACAAAGCATCGAGAATCATATTGACCGGTCAGGGCCTTCTCTTGCAAAGAGGCAACCACTCCCAGCCTCACAGACTAACATTTATAGCGGTAGTTTAGCCAGGCTATACAGAGTTGGCCAATGAGATAACAATACAGAAAAAACTGCACAGTCATGCTAAGTCTGCTACACCACAAAAACAAAAATGCTAGGTAACACATGGGTGGACAATTGGATCTCAATTTACCCTAGTAGATATATGCGTGCCCCTCTAATGGGATGTCTTCTCCTGGCCTGATTCACCCTTGTATCTAGGCTTTGAGAGTAAGCTCCTCTGGGAGGAGTAGGGTCAATTTAGTTTACTGCATGGGTTCAATATAAGTTTACTGCTGAAACACAAAATGACTCCCTCTGGCCTAGCGGCCCTTATAACGAGTACTTGTAGCGTCTCTAGAAATCGAGCCAAAATGACTTCCAAATCTTCAAAACTGACGATGTACCAAAGGCAGATTCTACATCCTAGAACCTTAGGTCCAGAATGGACTCATGTACTTGGAGTCCACAGGAGCAAGCATGGAGCATGTTGGAAAAGACCCATAGCCCAAGAAGCCATCTGAAAGACGTCCGTACCCGTTTCAGGAAGACAACTTGTATCTTCAAAAGGACGCATTGAAGAGGATTCAAATGTCAAAGAACCTGGAGCATTCCCACAGGGTCCTGCAGATACCCTCTGGAGAAGTACATGTAGATGTGACAGCACAAGCCTGCCTTCACCCTCTCATGAACATCCCCCAAATGGTTTCATGGGATAAGCGAACAATGCCTCTTGTGGAAGATGGGCGTGTTCTAATGGAGGCAGCAGAAGATGAACAGTGGGACAACAAAGGGCCATTAGAGAGCCACAGACAGCGTATGCTACAGGTTGGTGAGGATATTCAGGAAGACAAGGAACTGGAGAATGAACATTGGAGCTCTGAGCGAAGGTCTGGCATTTGAGGATGGTGGGAGGTTCTCTGAACCTGGCTGCCTTCCATAGAGATCTAGGTCCAAATTAAAGAAAACATCCCCTGGCCACAGTCAATCCTTGTACCCCGGTTATGTTTTTGTCTTTTTGTCAAACAATGCACATGCACATATTTGACAGAGAGACAGAGAGATCACAATCAGGGTGTAGAGCTGGAGAGGGAAAAGCTGACTTACCCCTGAGCAGGGAACCTGAGAACAGAGTCGATGCCAAGACCCTGGGATCATGAGTTGAGCTGAAGGCCGCCTCTGAACTGATAGGCACAATCCATGACACAATCTTTGACTTCTGAATACGTCCTAGTTCTAGACGTGAACCACTGCTCTGTCATTGTTCACAAATGCAGGGGAAATGGATTTTGGCTTGGGCTGGTGTTGCTTGAGCTATCTGGCCTGCTTCGAGAGCTGGTATAGTTTGTCCTCTTGAGGTAAGTGACTTGGCTATGTACAAACTACACTCCCACGTATATTTAGGTAAAGAGAATTCCTCCATTGATAGCTTTTGCAGAGGGAATGAAACTATGTCTTGTTGTTCTATGCTTCTGTGGATGGTGATGTGAGTCCTCCTTGCCTCTGAATCTGGATCTCTGTTTCTGCTCCCAGATGAGGGACAGTTTTAGCTCTGAATTCTCAAATCCATGTTCAGCCCTCTTTTTTTTTCTCTCACTCCTACTTCTCCTACAATAAGCACCTCTTTCTATTCCTTGGAGTCAATGACTTTCCTAAGCTCATTGTCATGTTTCATCATTCTTCCTTCTTTCTTTGGATTTGTTTCCTTATTTACCAATCCTTTTCTGCCAGGTCAAAAATTTGGTCCTTTGCTTCTGCCAGCTTCTTGGACTTTTCCTTCAGTCTGCTACCAATCTTTTAATGATGATTCTAAATGTTATTTAGAGAGACATTCTGTTCTTAATATATTTCAAATATTCTACACAAGGCAAAGTGGATCCAAGTAATCTGTAGGCAAAATAAGATTTTAGAGAAGTATATATTTCCAACAGTATTTATAAAATATTACCTTTATGTAAGGCATCATCCTGGACTTTGTGGAAAACACACAAAGGAGTAAGAAGTGGCCCTTCAAGAAACATATACAATATCAAGGTTTAACATGAAGCAGCATGTCTTCTCTAAGTAAAAAAACATTGTACCAACTGACTTTACTGAAACTTTATATTTATTGCTCTCATTTTAGGTCATAGTGTCCTTGTGCATGCAGGCTGCTATAACGGACATGATATAGACTGAATAGCTTATAAAGAACAGGAATTTATTTCTCACAGTTCTAGAACTGAGAAGTTCAAGATTAAGGAATGGGCAGATCCAGGGAGAGCCCACTTCCTCATAGATGGCTATCTTCTCACTGTAAACGTACATGATGAATGAATCAAGAGAACTCTCTGGGGTCTCCTTTAAAAGGACTGTAATCCCACTTATAACCTAATCACCTCCCAAAGGCCCCTATGTTTTAATACTATCACTTCCAGAGTTAGATTTTGTAATATGATTTTGGGAGACATAAACATTCACACCATAGTATATATAAACAAAAGAGACACAAAAACAACAAACAACAAAAATTATTTTAACTACCTATTATTTTCAACTACATAAAATTTTAATTTGTTTCTATATAATATTAAATAACTCATTTGAGTGATTCACTTATATCCAATGCATCTGAGTGCAATTAAATTTGCTTACCCAACATATCCAGCAGCATATTTCTTCAGACTATCCCATTCCCCACCTTACAGGATTTACCACAATTAGAAGACAGGGGATAGAGGATAGATAGATAGATGTATACATAAACACACTTGTACATACACATATGCATATTTTTTCCTGTTAATGATACTCATGCAAATAAAATTTAAGCTCAAGGAAACCTGTCTTGTGTGTTACTTAATATCCAGTTTTTAGTCATCATCCAAAAACAAATAATCCAATAAAAACATGGATAGAGGACATGAACAAGTGTTTCCACAAAGAACACATTCAAATGTTCAGTAGATACATGAAAAGATGTCCATCATCATGTATCATCAGGAAATTGCAAAGCAAAACTAGAAAGAGATACCACCTCACACCTGTCAGAATGGCTAACATCAACACTACAAGAAACAAAAGGGGTTGGAGAGGATGTGAAAAAGTAACACTTGTGGGGGCTGCCTGGGTGGCTCAGTGGGTTAAGCCTCTGCCTTCAGCTCAGGTCATGATCTCAGGGTCCTGGGATCAAGTCCCACATTGGGCTCTCTGCCAGGCATGGAGCCTGCTCCCTCCTCTCTCTCTCTACTTGTGATCTCTCTCTGTCAAATGAATAAAATCTTAAAAAAAAGAAAAAGTAACAATTGTGAACTGTTGGTGGTGATGCAAACTGATACAGCCATATTTGAAAACAGTATGGAATGTCCATAAAATTTAAAAATAGAAGTCCTTTGTGATCCAACAATCCTGTTGGTGTGTATTTACCCAATGAATTTAAGAAAACTTATTCAAAGGGATGCTAGCACCCCTATGTTTATAGCAGCATTATTTGTAAAGCTAAGATATGGAAAGAACCCAAGTATCCATCAATTGATGAATAAATAAAGAATAAGTGGTATGTATATACAATGGAATATTATTCTGCCATAAAAAAGACTGAAATCTTGCCATTTGCAATAACATGGCTGGAACTAGACAGTATAATGCTAAAAGTGAAATAAGTCAGAGAAAGACAAATACCTTTACTCATATATGGAATAAAAGTAACAAAACAAACAAGCAAAGGGGAAAATAATAACACATAGAAAGAGAAACAAAGCTACAAACAGACATTTCATAACGGAGAACAAACTGATGGTTACTTGAGAGGATCTGAAAGGAGTGATGGATTAAATAAGTGATGGGGGTTAATTAGAGCACTTGTCATGATGAGCACCGAGTGCTATATGTTATATTGTACACATGAAACTAATACAACCATATATGTGAACTAACTGGATTTCAAATGAAAATTTTTTAAAATCCCAGTTTTTAGCTCACATTCTGGCTTACAAAAGGGATTTAGTCAGGAATTTGGAGATTAGTTAATGAACAAATAAGGGGTGAACAGGCAGTTGTTAGATAAAATTACTATCCTTTCTGGCATGACTTATACCTTTTATCTAGAATTAATTTTAGCACTTTAGACTCTTCCTATTTTATTTTGAGTCATTAAACAAAAATTTCCTCAAAGGACCTTAGACTCCATCCAATTTGAGCAACAGTGTGAGAGAGGAAATGGTGTCCAGGAGGAAAAAAAAAAAAGATAAAACTACTTTTGTTTACTAGTGAATGCATAGTTCTTCCACAGAAGAAGCTCTAAATGGTCATGGCTCCAGCTTTATATGTGTTCAGTCATATGTTCAGAAGTAGGTAACACTATCAAAAAATATAAAGCATCTGAGATTATTTTCCCTTATTTGAAAGCTGGTGTATGAGTCTGCCGTGGTTTCTTGGGTGTTGATAGAAGACGCAGACTCATGGTTCAGAAATAATATAGTTTATTATTCACAGCATTAGAGGTAGCCAGAATATTAACAGTATTTGTGTGTGTGTGTGTTTCTGTGTGTGTGTGTGTGTGTGTGTAGGGGTGGGAGTTATATATCAGTTCTGAGCCTCAGTTCCCACAAGAAGAATCAAAACAGAGGCAGATAATATTTGCAAACACAACAGGTTAAGTTAAAAAAAAAGATACTATTTCTGTCCTCCAAGTCTATTCAATACAACCATCTTCAAAGGACGGTCTAGAACAAATAATAAATGCAGAAATGTAAGCAACCAATTGAAAAGTGTCTCCCAAGAAACACACTTTGAGAGTCTTCCTTTGACAAAAATACTATAGGATATTACATGAACCAGGTGCATTGAACTCTGGAAGGTTAAAATTACAAGGGACCAAATATTTTTAAGCAGACTGGCATCCAGTAGAGTTCAAATAGGTTTTATAAGATTGAGGAAAGAAGCCATCAAAACCTGGGCCCAGGGGCGCCTGGGTAGCTCAGTGGGTTAAGCCTCTGCCTTTGGCTCAGGCCATGATCTCAGGGTCCTGGGATCGAGCTCTGCATCAGGCTCTCTGTTCAGCAGGGAGCCTGCTTCCCCCTCTCTCTCTGCCTCTCTGCCTACTTGTGGTCTCTGTCTGTCAAATAAATAAATAAAATCTTAAAACAAAACAAAAAACCTGGGCCCAATTTTCCCAAAAGTATGATTCTGATTCTAGTCTCTATGATGTTATCCCTTGAAGACAATGTCTCTAATTGAGTTGAATTAGTTTACTAAAGAGCATACCCCCATTTGTTGTAGGAGATGAACAATATGCAAGAGGCAAAATGCCACATGGAAGCCACCTGGTCTTCAGTGGAATATAGAATCAGTTCCTTTGGGATGAATTTGTTCCACATTTGACTTCCCACTTAAGGGAAAATAAGAGTGCCTTCCAATAGATTTTAAATAGGAAATGACAACGGAAGCTTATACAAGATTATAAAATGGGAAATTTCATTTAGATAAGCAATAATTTCAAAGTCATCTTCTTAATATTACAGACTCTTCACATAATCATAATTTTATTTTGGTATTATATGGTAATTTCAAATATAGTAAATATAAGGAATTTACCTCTGTAATTATAGCGATTCTGGTCGTAGTTTAATGGCAACAAAACTTCAAGTTAGAAGTATGGTCTACCAATTATGAATACATTTGGTAATGGTGTGTCATCTTCACTCCACTTGTCTCACTAAAACAGTGAGCCAAAAAAAGTAGGTCCAAGCTGTTTACTATGGTCAAAATGAGTTGCTTTTTCACTTGGTAAAGAAGCAGTCATATTTTGGAAAAAGAAACTGAGGCTATTAATATTTTCAACTTATTTTCAGAAAAGGAAAGAAAGGATAATCTAAGCTAAAGCCAAAATCTTACACAAGGTGGCAGGAGAATGGTCTTTTCCCAGATAAAGGGTTTTTCAACTTAGCCATGTTAGGAGGAAGAAGAGATGAGACATTGTGGACTTGACTAACGTTTGTACACTGTTCAAAAAGTTTTCAAAATAATGTGTATTATTTTTCTTCTTTTAGTTGAGACAAAAACAAACAAACAAACAAAAAACCTCTAATGAGCTTACTCTTAAAAGGAGGTAAACAAGAAACTAGCAAAGATTGAGTGTTAGGTATTGTCCCCCTCCTTTTTTTTAAAATTATGTTATGTTAGTTACCATACAATACATCATTAGTTTTTGAAGTAGTGTTCCATGATTCATTGTTTGTGTAAAACACCCAGTGCCCCATGCAATATGTGCCCTCCTTAATACCCATCACCAGGCTCACACATCCCCACATCCTTCTCATCTTTAAAACCCTCAGTTTGTTTCTTGGAGTCCATAGTTTTTCATGTTTCATTTCCCCCTCCAATGCCCCCACTTCATTTTTCCTTTCCTTCTCCTAATGTCCTCCATGCTATTCCTTAGGTTCCACAAATAAGTGAAACCATATGATGATTGACTTTCTCTGCTTGACTTATTTCACTTAACATAATGTCCTCCAGTCCCATCCATGTTGATGCAAAAGTTGGGTATTCATCCTTTCTGATGGCTGAGTGATATTCCATTGTATCCATAGATCACATCTTCTTTATCCGTTTGTCTGTTGAAGGGGATCTTGGCTCTTTCAACAGAATGGCTATTGTGGACATTGCTGCTATGAACACTGGGGTGCATATGGCCCTTCTTTCCAGTAAAATAGAGCTAGCCTATGACCCAGCGATTGCACTACTGAGTATTGACCTCAAAGATACAGATGTAGTGAAAAGAATTAGGTATTGTTAAAGCACAAATGCAGGGGATAGAAGTTATGGTACAGAAGAGGGAAGGGCAACCATATGGCAGAGTAGAATAAAGTAGCTCAGGAAGAAATTAGTCATATCCAGATATTGTAAGGCATGTGGGGTTGGCAGGGAGAGCATGAGAAATCATGAGAGAAGAGAGAGAAAATGGACCAGGCAGGAGGGTTTATAACATTTTAACATCTAAGGTAAGCATATGCAAAGCAGAATAGGGAAAGAAATAAAAGTTTTTATAAGACTCAATACATAAGGAATAACGTGGAGGACACTGGGAGATGGAGAGAAGTGTGCTGGGGGAAATCGGAGGGAGAGACAAACCATGAGAGACTGTGGACTCTGAGAAACAAACTGAGGGTTTTGAAGAGGAGGGTGGCAGGTGGTTGGGTGAGCCCAGTGGTGGGTATTAAGGAGGGAATTTATTACATGAAGCACTGGGTGTGGTGCATAAACAATGAATTTTGGATCACTGAAAATAAATTAAAAGAAAAAAAAAGACTGACTACAGACATGGACCTCAGTGTAACACAGATATGGAACTCACTGGAATACCAGCCACTTCCCACCGACACACACAGACTATGATAATAATAAATAATAATTCAATTAAGAAAATTGCCTGCCAAATAATTTTTCCTCTTTTTATTTTTATGATTATTATTTTTATTTTATTTTTAAAGTTTTTATTTAAATTCCAGTTAGTTAAAATAAGGTTAATATTAGTTTCAGGTGTACAATATAGTGATCAACACTGCCATACAACGGCTTAAATATAAAAATGAAAAAAAAATTTTTTTAAAGATTTTATTTTTAAAAACCTCTACACCCAAGGTGGATTTCAAACGTACAACCCCAAGATCAAGAGTTACATATTTTACTGACTGATCCAGCCAGGCACCCCAACAAATAAAAATTTTATAAAATTGTTGAGTTTGTGGGAGTCTCATTTGCTCAGTCAGTTAAGTGTCTGCCTTTGGCTCAGATCATGATCTCAAGAGTCCTGGGATCGAGCCCCATATTGCTCATGCGCTCTTTCTCTCTCTCTCTCTCTGGCTTTTGCTCTTAAATAAATAAATAAAATATTTTTTAAAAAAATTGTTGAGTTTGTTTAACTAGTTTTAAACTAGTAGACAGAGATGAAGATAAAGTATGATCTCATGGCAGGGAAAAATACAACTTACACGTTTTAAAAATAAAATGTGCAATGCAAGTTACATCACTTCTTTTATCACCACACAGGGACTTTCCCTACTGAGTTGTTGTAATGTAAGGACCTATTTTATATTTTTATATTTTAGCAAGAGGCTTCCATTGAGGTTAACCCTGAAACTGTCCTTGCTCCCCTTCCCCCAGGGGATTCACTTAAAAACAAGACCTGGAAATCAGCTCCAGGTAACAAAGCCCATATACAAGGGTGGGTCAGGCCAGGTGGAGACATCAATCAGCGGGAGGGGGGGGGCGGTGTTTGCATATTGTCTCCTTAGATACTAAGGAGTATGCCCCACTCCTCTGCCCTTTGGGAACCGTTTTGGCACCAATCCTAATCAAGGTGTAATAGGCTGGGTCAAATGTCTATACTAGGATAAATTGAACCTCAATTGGTCACCTAGCCTCACTGTGGAGTTTCCTGTGTGTGTTAAAATCTCATTGGTCACCTGTGCGTGGCCAGGCCTGACTTCATGGCCTTTGCCCTTAAAAGCTAGACTGTGAAACAGTGAAGGGTTGCCTTCTCTCATAAGAGGTGTGGCTCTGAACGTTCGGTTAGATTCTTGATGCTTGGCATGAAATAAGGCTTTGCTTGACCTTCGCTTTACATCAGTCTCGCTCCTTTAATCATAGACCCATTATTGGGGCATAACAGTATTAATCTTATAGTTATAAGTCCACAATGCATCCATCATCCATTCTACCCCTTAACATTCCCCTTTGGACAGACCCATGATCTAGAACAAGCCTTATTTTATAGTGCCTTGTAGGAGATTTTTGCTGCTGCCTAAATTGCCTACTTTCCTCTCACCATTACCACAGAAATTGGGTCCACTGAAACAAAGGGGTAGTGTAAGAAATTAACAACTTCCATAAATCTCTTTAAATCATAAAGTATAAGATAGTGATACCTTTTTTTCTGCCACATAACCAATTCTTGCAAGAATAAGGTCATATAAGAGAATTTACAACACATGCTAGCATTATCCTACTGGACCCAGATCATTTGTATGTTTCTCTGTCTCTGAGAAATGTAGTTATTTACATGACTGAAACCTACAAATTGTTTGATATGACTACTAATATCACCTACATTATTTTAAAGCCTGTTTAAGGCTTCTGAAATACATAGGTTTTGTAAACACTTATTAAGCATCTTGTATATATCAAACACTTTAAAAATCTCTGCTTTAAAAACAGAACAAAAAAAACTCTACCTCAATGGAACTTTGAGTCTGAAAAAGATACAGGCAATATACAAGGCAACAGATAGAATAATTACATATTTGATTATATACTCCGAGGATGTCACATTAAATTGATATGAAAATGATGAGAAGGATCTGGATTTCTTGTCAAAATTTTTTGCCTTAAAAAGAAATTGATATTTAGGGAAAGTTGTTACTGAAAGAGGTCCTGTGTCAACCAAAAATGTTAAACCATGATCTGAATAAATTTTCCAGTTGTGATCATTGCTTTGTTTAGCTGTCTTATATTAAGACTGAATTTAGTAATTCAGTCTCAGATTTCAGTAAGTCTTTTTTTTAATGATTTTATTTATTTATTAGAGAGAGAGAGGGAGGGGCAGAGGGAGAGGAAGAACCAGACTCCTTGCTGAGCAGGCAGCTGATGCAGGACTGGATCCTAGTACCCTGGCATCATGGCCTAAGCTGAAGGAAGACACTTAACCAACTGAGCCACCCAGGCACTCTAGACTGTAAACTTCTTAAAGGTAAAAAAGTTTATTCTTCTAGAAGTTCCACAGACATTTCTAACATTTATAAGAAAGCATGTACTGATGTAAAATGCCAGCAAATCAAATTATTTAGAAAAGAAAGAAAGAAAGAAAAGATATATCTGGATAAAGAGAAAAACAGAAAATCTAATAATACATTGAATTATTAGAGCAAAGAGTGGAGGAAGAGAAAATAAATATGAAATAGAGATTTCCACTAAAAGAAAAAAATTGAATAAGGCAGGAGATTTAGAAAATTATTATGACAGACTTGAGAAAAAATAAAATAGGAATTTTTAGAAAATAGCAATGAATGAAAAGGTAAATTGTTCCTACCTCTATAATATTAGCTGTTTGTTGTTGTTGTTGTTGCTAATTTACCTATTTAAGCTAATAAACAAAGAAAGGTTTTATTTAGGGATAAGGTTTCTATATATATATATTTTTTTTCCATTTAGGGATAAGGTATATATATATATATATATATATATATATATATATATATATATATTTTCATTGTTAGAAAATGTGTCACAGAAAGTGTTTAAACTTTAAGATACAGATGCAACATGTAAAAAACTACATTGTTTGAACGTCTAATTTGTAAATGCTGTTAGAGGAAACTTGGTGGAAATGTCCTTATGTGGTTGTGTTTCTGGAACTAAGTATATTTATTAATAAGGAATAGTTTAAAATTATGAAATGACCAGGAGTGGACAATTTTCCTAATCCTATCAGCTCTTTGCAGCTCTTTTATTAGCCCCCTTCAGGAATACCAGCTTTATTTATCTAATTAAATTTTATATTAATATGCTTTTGACTTTTGGCCTTTCTCTTCATTCTGTTCTTTTTTTTTCCTGTAAATTACATGTTTCTGCTTAACAGCTACTATCAATTCTTTGATATGAATTCTCAGCATCAATTTACTAACTCCAGAGATGAAGCAGCATCAATATTTAGAAGCAAAGAATACAAAGCCTTGGGCATCCAGATGGCTCAGTCAGTTAAGCATCTGCCTTTGACTCAGGTGGTGATCCCACGGTCGTGGGATGGAACCCCAGTTTGAACTTTCTGCTCAGCTGGGAGCCTACTTCTCCCTCTCCCTCTGCCTGCAGCTCCCTTTGCTTGCGTTCTCCCTCTCTTTGTCAACTAAATAAAATAAAGTAAAATAAAATAATGTAAATAATACATTTATTTATTTATTTATTTAAATGCAATTATTACACAATACATAATGTATTGCATAATTATAATAATGATTAAATAATTTATTAAATATTTATATTAAATATATCGATTTAATTAAATAACTATTTTTTAGAATTTAAAATATTTCAAATTTAGATTGTTAAATATTAAATCATTAATTTAATAAATAAATATCTAAACATAATTAAATAAAATAATTTATTTATTAAAATAAATAAAATAATGTTGTCATTATCTGAGCATGTATTTTTAAATAGTCTAAAAACAACCATCTAATAAAGTCTAAATACATTGAGATCAGTTAACCCAGATTCTCAACCCACAGACAGTTTCAAAACATTTGTTTTTTTTAAAGATTTTATTTTTTTATTTGACAGAGAGAGATCACAAGTAGGCAGAGAGGCAGGCAGAGAGAGAGAGGAGGAAGCAGGCTCCCTGTGGAGCAGAGAGCCTGATGCGGGACTCGATCCCAGGACCCTGAGATCATGACCTGAGCCAAAGGCAGTGGCTTAACCCACTGAGCCACCCAGGCGCCCCTCAAAACATTTGTTTTTATCTACTACTCAAAATACGATTGTAATGTATTTATTTATAACTTTGACGTAGCAAGGAAACTTGGAGGAAAAGGAGACATTTCGTTTTAATATTTGAAAATTATTTTGTTGATTAAAAAAAAATAAAAACCTTAACACATGAGCATTTCTTCTTAAATAACACTGTGAAGTTTCTGAGTCGCATTCTATTAAAAGTGCTGATAAAATGGCCTCAGTTACTCATTTAAATTATCAGCTGAATGGGTAACAAATGAAGTAGAGAGCTTTTTAATTATTTATGAATGTATTGCTTGTGGATGAAGTGCCACATAGAGTCACCTCTCTTTTTGGCTTTGTTTTGTGAGCAGCAGTGGAATCTATGAATGAGATTAAACATAAGGACATTCACAGAAATTCTTAATGAACTTCTGGGGAAGGGCAATAAGTGCAAGGAAAAACTGCAGCAAGACTAATTACAAATTTCAAGTGGTCATTGCTTAATTATAGAAGCTTTTAAGTTCAAGTAATATATCTTTTTTATGAGCCTATCATATTGTATTAATTACCACAAACTGCACTCTTGAACACTTATCTTTTCACATATTTCTTATTCTTAGTACTTAAAATTACCCTTATGATTGATAAGTAAATGGATTTTACTGACAATGCATTTATTTACATAAAAAAATAATGCTGTTTATATATATAAAAACAATTGAATATGTGTATGTGTTCAATGAAATTTTTTTTTCAAATTAACATCTTAATTCTACCACATTGGTTACAAATAGATATAGACTTTATAGATTCATCAAATATTTTATTCTCAAATTTATATCTCCTTTGTGAAGTAAATGAAACTGTATATATTAAATATAATCCTATCATATGTAACAGTTACTAGTGCATCCCAGGACATACATAGGTCAGGTCCTACTCAAGGCATCACGGATAACTGGATTTAACTTTCTATCCTGGGAGTCTTCTGTATATTTCTGTGGCTTTTATACTACAATCAGGAGGAAGAATTCTTTTGCTAAAAGCTTCCAAATCGGGCGCCTGGGTGGCTCAGTGGGTTAAGCCGCTGCCTTCAGCTCAGGTCATGATCTCAGGGTCCTGGGATCGAGTCCCGCATCGGGCTCTCTGCTCCACAGGGAGCCTGCTTTCTCCTCTCTCTCTCTGCCTGCCTCTCTGCCTACTTGTGATCTCTCTCTGTCAAATAAATAAATAAATAAAATCTAAAAAAAAATAATAAAAAAAATAAAAGCTTCCAAATCACTATGTGAGTAGATTATTTGTAGACTAGTGATATAATATTATAGTTTAATATGTAAAGCATGATAAAATAAAATGCTATTGCCATATTTAATTTATTCAGAAAAGCATTCATTTAGTTATCAAGCATTCATTTGCTTTTTTAAAAGATTTTATTTATTTATTTGACAGCACAAGTAGACAGAGAGACAGGCAGAGAGAAAGGAAGGGAAGCAGGGTCCCTGCTGAGCAGAGAGCCTGATGTGGGGCTCTATCCCAGGACTCTGGGATCATGACCTGAGCAGAAGGCAGAGGCTTTAACGCACTGAGCCACCCAAGAGCCCCAAGCATTCATTTTCTTTATACAGAAGAGATAGAACAATATTATATAGTAGAAAATACAGTAAATAATCTAGAAACCTTGATCATTGTGTTTTGGCAATTTTAGAACATAAAATTAGCTAAAGCTCAAGTGCAAGTTATATTTGTATCCTAGGAGGAAAAGTTAATTAAAAGTTTGTTTATTACCATAGTTTAACACTTCAACAAAATGATAATGAGTCAAAAATTAATGAATATATGAAGTATACAATAAAAACAATAATCTTGAGTGTATGTGACTCACTGTAGGTATTGATAGGCTAGAAATCAAAGGGAAAGTATCTATAGGGTTTGTTCAGTTCCATGCTCATCAGATTAATAGGCTTTCTCATATTGCTTCCTTCATCACATTAATTTGTCTAATGAAGTTTTCAAGAGTTAAAGACAGTGATAGGTTCATGACTGGAGAGAAGGTACAGAATCTAAGATAGTTCAGAAGTGCTTATTATTTAAGAGAAAGACAGCATGGGAGGTGAGGGGTGGAAGGAAAGGGATAAGAAGAGAGAATCTTAAGCAACCTCCTTGCCCAGCACAGAGCCTAAAGGGGCTTCATCTCATCGCCCTGAGATAACAACCTGAGCTGAAATCAAGAGTCAGCTGCTTATCTAATTGAGTCACCCAAGTGCCCCATTTTTTTCCCTGTATCTTTATTTTCATCTCTTTCTGTAACTGAGTTTCCCTTCAAAATCAGGACTTGCATACACAACCTAAATAATTATTTTGGGATTTGATCACGTGGAAGAGGAGAGAATGAGAAGAGCTAAGTGGTCCAGGAGAAACATATATGAGTTCAGACTGAGTGGATTATGATTGTGGACAACTGAGCATCAATCCTAATGCACAGAATACATCTCAGAATTATTTTCCTGAAACAAGAAAGAATCTGTTTAACCCACTGGCTTCTGCATCCTATCCACAGTGGTTAAAATTCATCCCAGAAGTAATTAATGTTCCTGACTTTTCTATTAATGGGCATGAGAGAGGAGCTGAGTGGGCTTGGTCAGTGTCCCACCTAATGAAAGGCAGAGCAGATTCAGGCAAAAAAAAAATATATTAGTTCTTTCCAAATTAGATTTAATGGGATTCTGTTTTTCATTCATGAATTCATTTTACATTTTATATTTTATCGATTTTTCTAAGCTTTGGCCAATATTCACTACATTTTTGAATAGCTTTTATCTATTATTGTAAATCATTTTTCTGCTACATTTGTTTAGTCATGGTTATCCATTTCTTCTTCCAAGTTTTTCAGATATGTGATATCAATTTCCAAATAAATTATTTAAAATGTTTATTTTTTATACTAAACTTCTATGAAAAACATTGATATATGTATTATGGCATATTGTTCCCCTTTCAACTTATTTTTTAAAATGTGAATGTGCCTTGGCAAATATATATTGTTTCATTTTATGTTTATGTAGATTCTTCATAATTTTTCCAAGTTCATTGGCTTATGGTTTATATTTTTTTAATAATTTTCCTACTGCCAATTAATAGATTTTTTTCCATTACCTTGTCTAAGTTGCTATTGCCATTATAAGTAAAAAGCATCTGGAAATCTATATCCCTGTCCAGTTTCCTCAAATCACTCATTATTTTCAGGATCTAGTTGGATTTTCTTACAGGTTCCAGGTGGACAAGCTTTTGAACTGGTGCTAATTATTATTTGTTTGTTTCTGGCTTCCTGCATTTACCAGCTTAGGGATCATTTTTAACAATTATGATGAAATGAGGCATCATATTCTTATTCTCAACTTCATTAATAATGATATTAGTGTAACATGTCCTACAAGATAATAATAGATACATGTAAAATAATTTCATTGACCAAAAAAGTGGTGGAAAATGTAAATAAAACACAGTGGCAGCCAACTAGTCATTTCAAGTTGAGCTATTTTTCCCCCTTTATCTCCCTGTCTCTTTAATTTCCTGTAGCACATTCCTACAAAGTATTTTAAGGTGTTTTATATGCACATACATAGAGATCATCATGGAGTCTAAATCTAATAATTCCTTGTCAGTTTTAAATATTTTAAGTATTGTTCATTCCTATGTCAGTTGTCTATTAACTTTTTCTCCACACTGCACTTAATTGCAAGGAAATATTTAATTTTAATATAAATTAATTAATCACTTTAATAAATATTTTTACCTTATGGATTAATCTTTGATGCTTATTTCTTAATTTTTTTTAACTTTTAAAATTTTATTTATTGAGAGAGAGAGTGAGAGAGAGAGAGAGAACAAACACAAGCAGGGGAAGCTGCAGAGGGAGAGGGAAAAGAAGAAGCAGGTTTCCCACCAAGCAGGGAGTAAAGCTCAGTCTCAGGGCCTTGGGATCATGATCTGAGGTGAAGGCAGAGGCTTAGCTGACTGAGCCACTGAGTCTAATTGTTATCTTGATATTCAAGGAAATACTTTATCATCTCTAATTGATCCCCTATGTCACAAATACAGTTTTCTCTATGGTGCTATTAATTTTATTGTCTTCAAATGAGACTCTTTTTCTAGAAGCATTTTTAATCAGTCTCTTAGGTCTATAATTTAGTTTTTATACATTTCATTTAGTATTTTATTTTATCTTCATCATCTCTGAGTATTCCTGACCAGTACTCATTGGTCAAATCTTTCTTATTAATCTATTCCAAAAATTTGCTTGTTTCTATAATATTTTGTTATGACTGCTGTCGTTCTTAGGTTTTGCCTTTATATTCTTTTTGTTTTGTTTTGTTGTTTTATGCTTTGGTGTTTTTGTTGTATTGTTTTGTTTTTCTTTTGAATTAATACAATTAAACCTTTAGATTTCTTTCATACCTTTAATTATTGTCACTTATTTTCACAAATGATATTACCGTAGTACAGTAATTCTAAATATTTCTGAATTAGCTGTATTTCTTTTTAGGTATAAAGTTAACTTCCAGTTACATGGACTTAATATTTTGGTCATTCTATTCTAGTTTTATTGCCTTATCATTGGAAAATATAGCCTGATACTTAACTCTAGGGAATGATGTGGGAGAGCTAGGTTCTTGTCTCTTGGAGTCAAAGAAGGAATCTCGTGGGCAATGGAGAGTGAGGAAGTGACAGAAGTTTATCAAGTGAATATATAGAAAAAGCTCTCACAACTAAGAGGGGTCCCCACACAGTTAACAATGAGTGCCTTCAGGGTTTATTTTTTATAAAAAGGTAACCAGGCAACTTTAATCCTTTTAACATCTCTATCAATAACTCCTGCAATGGCTTACCTCCTTTTGAGGGTCTGATTATTCTTTTTTGGTTACAGGTGTTTATCATAGAGACACCCACCCCACATGACCCACTCCATACACCTAGGGCAGGGTGGTCCTCCATCCCACATGCCTAGATCAGGGTGCTCTTCCCTGGGATAGGGTGGTCCAATTTATCTCTTTACTCTGGTTTTCCCACACCACATTTTGGGGATTTCTGAGAGCCTGTTCACAAAGTTCCCTATGGAGTTGATATTACCAAAGTACTGTAATTCTAAAAATTTCTGAATTAGCTGTATTATTTCTTTTTAGGTATGAAGTTAACTTCCAATTATATGAATTTAATATTTTGGTCATTGTTTTCTAATTTTATTGCCTTATTCTTGGAAAATATAGCCTGATATTTAACTCTAGGAATTTATTGGCATATACTTCTGGCCTAAATAATGGCCTGTTTGTGTAAATGTTCAACTTATGCTTATATACTTACTGAAGACTATTGTTTTGGGATGGCTACATCCCAGGATGGCTACATTTATTAATAGATCAGGACTATTAGATTCTCTAAATTTTGATGTCTTTTAATTTAATCTAATTAAATTATCAGTTAATGAAAGAAGTTAAATTTTTTATGTACTACTGCATCTAAACTTATCAAAGTCTTTTGCTATTATTAGACAAGTATGTCATCCTGTTTTTATACCAAGTCTTACATTAAAAAAAATCATACTATATGAAATGTTACTTATTATTATTATTATTATTTTTAAAGATTGTATTCATTGGGGTACCTGAGTGGCTCAGTCAGTTAAGTGTCTACCTATAGCTCAGGTCATAATACCCGCGTCCTGGGATAGAGCCCCGCAGGGGGTTCCCTGCTCAGTGGGGTGCTTCTCCCTCTCCCTCTGTTATTCCCCCTCGGGTGTGCATGTTTTTCTTTTCTCACTCTCTCTCAAATAAATAAGTAAAATTTAAAGATTATCTCTCTCAAATAAATAAGTCAAATTATTTTTCTCAATGGGAGGGAGAAGCAGACTCCCAGGACCCTGGGATCATCACCTGAGCTGAAGGCAGACAACTTGAACCGACTAAGTCACCCAGGCACTCCAGTTGTTTATTTATTTATTTATTTTTATTATGCATATGTTTTATCTCTCTTTTCTTCAAGTCTTTTTTTGATCTTTTTACTTTTTTACTTTTTTCATAAAACTGAATTATTTCAAGATGACTTGGTCATCCTCTTTTACCCCACCCCATAGGTCATAGAGTACATTTTAACTGTTAAAATATTAGTATTTAAGTGCTGCCTACACAAATTAAGGCAAATTATCTGTGGTCTGTATTCCTGAAAATATTTTTTTTTTATTATGCCTTCCTATTCCAATGACATTTTATAAGGATCTAAATGTTTACATTTGTGATTATTTTTTTCAAAATAATAAAGCTATTACTTCATTCTTTTTTATATCTGATGTTATTTAAAAAATTTCTGTCAGTCGGATTCTTGTTTCTTTATTAATGAATTATTTTTTTTCTCTCTAACACTTATAATTTTTTTTTGTCTTTGGTATGTATGCCCTAGTTTGGGATTCATAGAGTCAACTATAGTTATGAATATTTTCTTTCTTTTTTTGTATCTAAGTTTTAATCCAGTGTCTTGACTATTTTATGCTTGAGAAATAGATGTACATTAATATTCAAATATTTCTTTCCTTTTTCTTCTTTCATTAAAAAAAAGTCATTTATTTTATTTTATTTAAAAAAATATTTATTCATTTATTTGGAGTAGAGAGAGAGGGTCATGAAGAGTGGCTGATTATATACTTTCAATTTGGGAGGAGGTTAGGGATAGCACAAGCCTCCAAGGTATTTTATAAACAAGGTTTCCAGGACCTTGAGGGGGCTAGCTATTGTTAGGGAAAGGTCATTTATTACTATTTAGTAAAAACTCAGGGAAGAGACTCTTCTGATGTGTATCAGTGGGTATATGCTTGGGAGATGATTGCCAATGTATATCTTGAGGGCAGGGGTGGGGAATAGAGATAAAGAAGTTTCCAAAGTAATTTTTACATGTGAAAGTAGATTTTCAGTATCCTGGGGGGGGTGGACTAAGAATGCTTTTTGCCCTGAGTAGATGTGTCCACATGGAAGCAGCTGAGTCCCCAGAGGAACTTCAAGGACTTGTCAACAGGCTATGAGTAGTAAGGAAATCTAATTTTTTCTCTAGCTTTTGTTCCACACGTATCACCTACATCTTACACCTCTTTTATATTGATAATTTTAATGCTTTGCTGGTATCCAGATGACTATGTCCTTAAGTGACTTCTTATCTCTATTGAATCCATTACGTATTCTATCCATTGTATTCTTAATTCAACTAGATTACATATATTTAATCTATTAGTACCACTAGGTTCTTATTCTTGTTATTATTTCAAAATCTTTCCTTAATTCCTTACATTATTTATTGGGTATATTTTAAATCCCTGATATACTCACTTATTATATATAAGCTGTCAACCTTATTCTTATTTTGAGGTAGCTATATCTTTTTGGGTTTTAGGATGAAAGAACCGCGGATCCCCTTACCCAAGAATCCAACACTGCCACTGGATGCAAACAGCAAGAGGTTTATTGTCACGCAGGTACCGGCGGGTGGTCGGCAGCTCCAGCTAACCAAGCACACCGACCGGAGTGAAGCGGGGTCTTTTATAGGAAGGTACAAACAAGTTTTGGGTGGGGCGCAACTGATTGGTGGACAGTTCGAACTTTTGAAAAAGGCATACTTGGTGTTAGTGGATTGGCCCTGGAAGACACCCCTCGCGGGAAGAGAAAAGCGGGAAGGGGAAACAAAGAGGGGAAGTTTGACCTTATTACTGGGCAGAAAGGCATCCTGTCTACGTGACCTATGTGACCATGCAGCCCCCTTGCCTACGTGACCTACGGGACCATGCCCCGGCTATTAGGAGAGGGTATCTTGTTCAAACAGGAGTCAAGTGTCATGCCCTAAAAGCCAAGCGGTTACAGAAAGGCAAAAGAGCAGTTACATTGAATTCAACCCTGGGGGAAGGGTCTTTTCATTGCAAGGGGAGGAGGGGTACTTTTACACAACAAAAGAGCAGTTAATTACTTAACGACGGGGGGGGGGTCTTTCAAGGACATCATACCAACAATGCCAAATAATTTTCAGACAACAGCAGGATATCCAAGAATTCAACTAAATTCTGACACTATCTACCTGAACATAGCGTAAGATTTCATCAGTTAAGGGATCAGTCCTCCAAGACTATCTCCAACCCCATCTCAGATGCCAGTCTCACTGTAGGCCCCAGGTTATTACCTGTGCTTGTGACTGAGCAACTACAGGTTGGAGGTCCCAATGGCCTACTTCTTACGTTCTTTTAATTTGCTACAGGGGCTCACAAAACTCAGAAAAATACTTACTTTATGTTTGCCAGCTTATTAAAAGATATAATAGAAGATTTAAATCAATAGATAGATAAAGAAGTGCACAGGGCAAGGTATGGAGAATGGCCACAGAGCTTCTATTACCTTCTGTAAGACTGCCACTCTTCCTGCCTTTTTATACATTTCACAAACTAAAAGCTTTCTGAACCCAGTCCTTTCAGGTTTTCTGTGGAGGCTTCATGACATAGTCATGACTGACTAAATCATTGTCATTTGCTGATCTAATCTCCAGCTCCTCTTCCCTCCCCAAATAATCCTGAATTGGGAGGAAGGGGAGGCATGTTGGGCAAAAAGTTATGAAGGCTTTCACCAAGTGGTTGGTCCTTCAGGCAAACAGCCCTTGCCTTGAGTGAGGTCTGAAGGTCACTTCATTAACATAACAAAACACACCTCTCTCACCCTTATCACAGGAAATTCCAAGAGTTTTAGGAGCTGTGAGTCAGTAGCCATGGTTGAAAACCAAATATTCAGATGACCAAAATATATTTCTTGTAAACCACTATATTACCCTACATGCTTAAGTATTTAATTAGGTGATCTTTTAAACTAATATTTTTCTAAGAGTCTAAACTGTTCTGTCAGTAATCTGGATTGGGGAGTGATGTGTTGCCAAATTTCTGTCGTTTCAGTCCAGGAAGTCAAAGAGAAACAACAGGAGAGCCCCTTAGGGCAGAAAGTTCAAAGTAACAATGTTGACTACTACTCCCTTTTCTTGATTTTTTTTAAAACAAGCAAAGCATCTCTTCAGAGTTGCAGTTTAAAGCCAAGAACATGCGGAATTGGGAGAAAAAAATAGTTAAATTTGGAGACTTGCAGAGGTAGAATCAGAGTAGTGAAAGCCATTACAGTAACGGAACTAACTGAGGTCAGTCTTTGTTGAATCACAGAAACAGGTGGAGTTGTCAAACAAAGGAATCTTTGTTTACAACATACAAGGAGATCACAGGGAATAAGTTCCAAAGCCTTGACTGTTTGAACAGGAGAGAGATTTTTATTTAGTATTTAAGATGAATACTCAGAAGGGAGAGTTTTATTATCCCGTGTATGGTTGGTCATAAGGTTGTGGATGCATGCACATCCACATATGTATTTGTGCAATATGTATTGCATGTTCACCTGAATGAAGCTTGTATTCCACCGAGGGCAGAAACTTCAACGTTAGAATAAAGCAGAGGTAACTGTTGGACAAGGGAAAGGGACTCTGCAGGCTTCAAGAGCAGATATAAACTAGATGGGGTCTTGGACTCATTTTCTGGGACAAGGAATGCAAGGCCTTGATTACTTTTGAAATAGCACTAGGAGTTTTACCACTGATTTATTGTCTCAATAGCTTAGGCTATTTCCTGGTCTGGTGGTGACTGTTAGTTTTCCCATTGCCTTGTTCCCTCAAAATCCTTAACTAGTGAGGTTTTTGCATTTCTTTGTAAGAGCCTCCCAGGAAATTTTGGAAGAAGTGTGCTTGGGCAAGTACACAGGTGGGGTATAGATCATTGAAAATAGCTGGGGACAAAAAATGACTTTTCTTATGTCAGGAAAACTATATCTCATCTTTAATTTTCTGGGAACCTCTAACTCTTTCTGCTGATGTTACCAGCAGGCATCTGAGATATTACTGATTGTTCTCTTGAACCTAAGGAAAAGGAAATGTAGAAAGCAAATGACAAAACTTTAAAATCTATCCTGCAACTCATAATTCACTGCAGCCACCTCTCTGTCTTTCCCTTTCTCTTTTTCTCTCTTTCTATTTCTCTCTCACTTTCTCTCTCACATACGCACAACACACGCAAATCAACTTAAAACAATTTTTAGTTTTCCCTATTCCATTTTAATATACTTGAGGCATGATCATTTTCTTAGTAAATACAAGAAAAAAAATCTAGGATTCCATCATTCTGTGTGATTAAAGTATTGAGGAATTTACTTCCAATAGCACTTATAAAAACATATTTTATTTAAGAAATATTATATAATCAGGTGCCTGCATTTTTCTTATTCTCCAACTAGTGTTATTTGGCAATTAATATTTTGTCAATCAATATTCCCCTATATCTGAATGTGTGGGCAGTGAGAGATGAGTTAGAGGCAAGGATGGTGAACACTCCCAACAACTGCAGACTACATATATCTTAAGCCATGATTTTCTTTGCAAAGGTCAACATTGATAATGTTCTAGTCATACCTCCGTGTACCAGGAAAGAAGTAGCATATTTCTTGAAAGACACAGCTATCAAAGCTCCATTGAGAAACCGTAAAGATGGAGAAGGGATTTGCAAATTATATATCTGATAATGGACATCTATTCTGATTATTAAAAAATGAATAAAAATAAAAAACCTTACTAATAACCAAACTGAGTATCCAATTTTACATGTGAAGGAAATAATGGAAGAGACATGTCACCAAAAGGATATGGATGGCTTATAAGCACATGACAAATTTCTCAACATTTAGACATTAAAGAAATACAAATTAAAATCATAATGAGACATGCTTACATATCTATTAGAATGGCTAAAATTATAAAGGCTAATTGTACTTCGTCTGAGCTAGATGGAGAAGCAACAAAAAATCTAAACTGTTGTTGGCATATATCATGATACAACCACTTTGGAAAATAGTCTGAACATTTTTTTAAATGCAAAATATGTTGCAGTTACACAAATAGCCATTTTACTTCTAGGCATTTAACCAAGAGAAACAAACCCTATGTTCATACAAGGACTTGTATATGAATTTCATAGCAGCTTTATTTTTAAGAATTGAAAACAATGGAAATGTTTATCAATGTCCATCAATAAAGCAAAGACAAATTATGATCTATTCATTAAAGAGATTACTATTCGGGGCGCCTGGGTGGCTCAGTGGGTTAAGCTGCTGCCTTAGGCTCAGGTCATGATCTCAGGGTCCTGGGATTGAGTCCTGCATCGGACTCTCTGCTCAGCAGGGAGCCTGCTTCCTCCTCTCTCTCTCTCTGCCTGCCTCTCTGCCTACTTGTGATCTCTCTCTGTCAAATAAATAAATAAAATCTTTAAAAAAAAAGAGAGATTACTATTCAACATCAAAATGAACTATTTACAGTTGGAGATTCTCAAAATAATGATGCTGAGAAAAGAAAAGCCAGGCAACGAATAATATATACTGTGTGATTCCATGACTATAAAAAATCTAGAAAATACAAATTTATATATAGTCACAGTCACCAAATATATTGGTGAGATTTTAGTGCCTTCTTCTGTGCTCCCATAGCTTCCTACACTTGGATCTACGAGCATTTGTTACACCATGTGAAAATATGAACTCTTTTTCTTTATTCTGTCTTACTACAATAAGAATCCTTGAAATTTTATGGACATTTGAACTCTCAGTTATTAGCAGAAATTCTATCACACAGTAAGTTTCCAAATATAAAAGCCAGAGTTTTACAATGACTTCTAAGCTTTTACATGATCTAGCCACTCATTTAACCTCTGTGACCTCTTTCCCTGCTACTCTTCAGTCACTCACAGTGGCCTCCTTGCTATTCCTCAGATATGCCAGGCATGATCCAACCTTATGGCCTTCAAGATAGCCAATTCCTTTGTCTGGAGTGACCTTATTGCTGATAGTTCTGGGCAAATTCATCACCTTTCCATACCTTTGTTCAATTGTCAGCTTCATTGTAACTACCCTGATCTTCCTATTAAAAATTTTAACTCCCCATCCCCTGCCTAGCAACCTTGATTTTTCTCACCCTGATCGAATTTTTCTTTTTCCCCATTATACTCATCAATTTTGAATGCACTATGCAATTTTTATTAAGGTTTATAGCTTTTAATTGTCTCACCCATGAAAATAAAAGTTCTACAAAGCCAAGTATTTCATTTACCAGTGTAGTCTGAAGTAATATCTGCCATATAATAGGTTCAATAGACAATTGGTAAATTTCAGAATAAATTAATGATGAGAGTATACTGAATTTCATAAGTCATTTCAATAATTTTTTTCCAAAATATAAACTATGTAAAACATACCTTAAATTTACTTTCAAAATATTTTATAGCATATAATGGACAATATACATAAGCCTTAAAGAAACAATCATATAAATAACCATTTCATACCTACTTAAAAACTGCATAATACCGCACTCCTAGATCCTCTCTGAACGTTCTAAATTAACCCTTCAAAGGAAATACATTTTTAAAAATAACAGATTTTTTGTCAAAATAATTTAATAAAATAAAAGTTTCATTCATCTATGTAGATCATAATAAATGTTTTTAATAAGCATGAAATTATAACTCTGAAGTGTGCTAAAATGAAACCACCTGTGAAGGGTGAGAGAACAAAAATAAACATCATTTTTCCAAATAAGAGGAATTTATTACTTTTGAATCCAAGCATGTGGATTTGTTCAAACTGGCAATAAAGGAATATGGAAACACAAACCATAGAAAGTCATGTTTTAGATTTCTAAAAGACTTCGAAGTGAAGAGTATACATTTTTTAAATGCTACATAATGCTACATAATGACAAGATGACAGGTTGTGACAAATAGCATTTTAAAAGCTCTACTCATAATGGAACGGAAGGTGTCATTTCCCTATAATTTTATATATATATCATTAATTTACTATATCTGGATACAACATATTAACAAACAGATGTTCATCAAAGACTAAATCATTTTTAATGGAACATAATAATTTGAACCTACATGTATTAATCATTTTTTTCGATCTAACATTTATAGTCTCGCTAAACATTTTATCAGTTGTCGACAAAATTCAAAAAAAAATTAGGATAAAAAGTCGTGTTTGGGAAAGTAGATTTTTTTTCAAATTTGCATTTAAATGAAAATATTTGCTGATATTTTTAAAACTTTAAATGTAATTTTATATATATCTGACCTATCAGATGATATAAAATTTTTGGAGAAAATATGACATATTTTTTGATCTTGGTTGAAGGTATTAATAAAGAGCAACTGTTTGTATTATTTGTATTGTGATATCTTAGTTAATAAACATGAATAACTGGTATAAAATATGTTTTTTAAAAAATTTTATTTATTTACTTGACAGAGATCACAGGAAGGCGGAGAGGCAGCCAGAGAGAGAGGAATGGAAGCAGGCTCCCTGCTGAGAAGAGAGCCCACTGTGGCACTCAATCCCAGGAACCTGGAATCATGACCTGAGCCGAAGGCAGAGATTTTATCCCACTGAGCCACCCAGGCGCCCTAAAATATGTTTTTTTTTATATATATAGAATTATAGTTCTTGCCAAAATATGGAACTAGCTGGAACTGAATGCCTCCTTCAAAGTCAGCTCTGGAGAAATTATGCAAGTGTAATATGGAACTATTTCAGATATTAACCAAAAACAAAGAAATGATGATAAATTCCTTAAAAGACTCAAAGTTGCTCTTGACTGGTATGTTTCAAGCTCTATTCCTGGTTTGAAGACAGGTTTTAACAGGCCTGTCACTGTAGAAATCAGCTGGATGTTTAGAGGCTATCAGAACTGTACAAAAACCTTGAAGGGGTAAAGACTTGAAAATTCTTTAGAGAGATTAGCTCCCTAAGGCATTATTCCTACACACATTTTTCTCCAATCAATTAAGACTGATGGATGAGGGGCACCTGAGTGGCTCTCTCATCACGTGGGTGGTGGGTTAAGCCTCTGCCTTCATCTCAAGTCATGGTCTCTGGGTCCTGGGATCCAGCCCCACATCGGGCTCTGCTCAAAAGGAAGCCTGCTTCCCTCCCTGCTTGCCTGCCTCTCTGCTTACTTGTGATCTCTCTCTCTCTCTCTCTCTTTATCTCTCTCTGTGTCCAATAAATAAATAAAATCTTTAAAAAAATGGCTGATGGATGATAAATTATGAAAACTGCTCCCTCCAAATGATGCTTTTTCATAAGGATTTAAGAATTTAAAATTGTAAGAATTTAAAATTGAAACTTGATCGTAGGATTTATCTTATAGAATAACATCAAGTGAAGGCAGTTATTATTAGTTTTGAAGTATTTGTGATTCTGAATTCTTGGCCTCATTAGTAAATTTATTTTTAAATTCTCCCATGGAGTGGTGATTGGCCTTCAGTCTTTCATTGATGTACATCATTGGGTCAAATGAGATGTGTGTGCCCAGAACTATATATAATCTTTGTATTTCGCTGGAGATGGCATTTCTGAGTTTTGTTCAATTGAATTTGGACAGATGTTTTAATAGTCACTTCTAGAGTTGGCCCTGGAGAATATCCTCCTTTTTTTCTCTTCCCGATTCTCTGAAAAACCCTGACTAATTCACATTATCACAGTGATATCACAATTCAAGTTTTTCCAAACACTATAGCTGCAAAATAGAAGGAAGCTACTCAGAATGTAATACTATTGTGAATGATTGAGAAAGAAAACATTATTATAATTAAGCTACCAGGTTTCAATGTATTTTATTGTTGCTTAGAAAATCCTAGCATACCCAGACTTTACAGAGATTTGATGATCCGAAGAGGAGCTGAACTCATGGACCAAAATAACTATGCATATAAAAAGTACAATTACTTACCTAAAAAAGATGATGTGGTTAACTTTATATGGCAATCCAAGTGTTATTGGAACAGGAATTAAAAAAATAGCTTAGGGGCGCCTAGGTGGCGCAGTGGATTAAGCCGCTGCCTTCTGTTCAGGTCATGATCTCAGGGTTCTGGAATCAAGCCCCACATCGAGCTTTCTGCTCAGCAGGTAGCCTGCTTCCCTTCCTCTCTCTCTGCTCGCCTCTCTGCCTACTTGTGATCTCTCACTGTCAAATAAATAAGTAAAATATTTTTAAAAATAGCTTAAAAGTATATGATAAAATAATGATATACATATACAAAGAAAAGATACTATACTGTGAATATAAATTAAGTGAAAATTGTTGAAATAAAGAATACAATAAATGGAGCCTAAGATGAATATAGCTGTAAAATGAATAAATGAGTTGGGAAAAACAAACAAACAAACAAACAAATTAATGACTTCAGCCCAAATGCAGCAGAAAAGAAAAAAATAAAGAAAATATTTAAATAAGTACTGAGATAAATTTTGGAGAATTAAAGAAAGATAAAAATTACCAGACTTAAAATGATGCCAAACATGAGAAATCAGAAACAAAACAAAATCCACACACACACACCAAACCACTCATATACATTATGATGAGTTTTACGAATATCAAAAACATAGAAGAGCATAAATGATGCCCAAGAGAAGAACAGATCACCTAAAATGTACAAGAATAATACTGACAGCAGAATTCTCAATAGTAATAGCATATAAAGGAGACAGCTGGGGGTTTGTATAGATGGAAAAGATATTTGAAACTAGATATTATACATCAAGCCAAATTATTGATTAAATTTGAGAGTACAGTAAAAATACAATGAAGCATGTTAGGTCTTAGAACATTTATCACACAGAGACACACATTTTAGAAAACTTCCTTGGAGGACAGCTCAATTTAGATAGAGAAAACAGAATTATGTACTCAAAGGCACATTTTGAAGGAAGGATTGAATATAGTCTGCACTGCAAATATTCTTTAATCGTATGTTCTGAATTTCCTAAATTTAAGAAGTATTTGTTCAAATACTTATCTTTAAATAAACCCTAGGAGACTTTTTCTTGGATTCTGGAAAATCAGTCCATTTGGATACAAATCTTTTTGTCACTGATGGAAATTTTGATATTTCTTAACAGTGGAATGCCTAATGTATTGTTACAGCAATTGTAATTTGTCAATACATGGGTGATGTGTGTGTATTGTGTGTGTTTATTATTATTTTTGATGGTTTTACTCTTCTATGAGATTTTTAAGTAGACATAATTTTAATAAATTATGATTTGTTGAAATTTATCTGAGGTTATATATAATAAAATGAAATTTGTGTGAACTAAGGAAGTGCGTCTCCATTTTTTTGTTTTAAGAGTAGACTGGTCTTTAAAAATTGTCCAAAGAAGTACATTATATTCATTATTAAATTTGATGATATACAATAAAGTATTTATGGACATATGGAACCATATCAAATTCTACTAATAATTCATATTAATAATTACCATAAGAGGAAAAAGGGATATTTTTCAAAATGAAAATTAGCGTATTTTTCAGAATATGATATAGTGTTATTCACTGAACAGAGGGAACAAATGTCAAAGTTTAACACAGTTTACAGAATGTTTTAACATAAATTGAAATTTAAATCTGACCCAATTTCACAGTTTTAAGTAAAATGGTAGCACTTATAGTTGGGGATGCCCAGCTTGCTCAGGGCGGAACACCGCCCCTTCACAGAAGCTGGGCAGCGGGGCATACCTCGCTTGCTCATGGCGGAATGCAGCCCCCTCACAGAAGCTTCGCTGGCTGGAAGCCCGGCCGGCCCAGGGCGGAATGCCGCCTGCTTCAGGAAAGCGGAGCACCCGGGAATGACAGGTTAGCTCAGGGTGGAATGAAAACTGCCTGCCTCCCTTATCCGCCATAGAGCCTATCTCTTCCCAGAAGTGCCTGTTGCTAGTTAGAAGAGTTCTTTCAATGTGCTTGTTTAACTATAAACTTTATCCTCCTTCTTGCTTGTCAGCAAGATGGGATTAACATTTGACCTTCCTCAATCCTTCTTTGGCTATTGTTTTCTATCCAATAAAAGTGAGACTGTCGAGTTGCTCTTGGCAGACGTCCTTTTCGACTGTTGTCCCCTGCTCCCAGTCTTTTCCAGCTGACTGGTTCGTGCCTAATTCTTCTCTCGTAGCCATCTGGAAGCGGCACCCAAGCTTTCTTGGGCTTCCTGTTTTTGGTGTTCTGTTCCACTCATCTCTGCCACCGCCCCCAGGTCCTCAAAATGGTTTTCTATGGTATCTTCCAGAAAACTTCTGATGTCCTCTTTAGTATGTAGGCTACATCAGTAGGGAATAGCGTTAAAACCTCTTCTGTTCCATGTGGATATTCACGTCGTTGAGCACCGCTTGGTCAAAGTCTGCCCTTTTCTGTTGGTCTGTTTTCTCTGGTCACTTCAGGAGTCCTTTTGTAAGAAATCCTATCCCATCAGATGCTCCTCTCACTCTCTTTCTCCCTTACTCTTGCTCTGGCTTCTTTCTTCAGATTTGCCGGGGAATGACGAGTCCTTTTCATTCCTATGAAGATAGAAGAATTGGCTAATCCACAGATACCATTTTTAGTGATATACAAGTGTATATATAATAACTGATATGGAGATGTACATGTGCACCTACGTATATATTCTATAATCTATAAAGTATGGAGGTTGGATTAAGTCTGAAGTCTCTCATACAGCTTGATAACCTGTGACTCTTTGATCAATAACTTCCATTTTCCCACAGGTCAGAGAAATGGGAAAAAATGCACATATGAACATATGTAGCACGTTAAAAAATGATCACAAATCCTATGACTCCCATTTCCCTTTGATTCACATGGGCTATGTGACTGTGTTAAACAGTGAAATAAACGTGTCAGTTTCAGGCCCAAGTCCAAAAGGAACCCCTCTCTTGGAACATTTGCTATTGGAGCACTGAGTGGACAGGAAATAAGTCTAACAACCTTGTTACAAAGACTGCACGGAAGTGGAGGGCCATCTGAGCCTCATCTCCCAACTGTACCCATCAAAGTGACAGGCATGTGCATAAAGTCATCCTGAATCCTCTAGACCAAGCAGCCGCCTGCTGAAGGCCACCACCCACTGACCTTAGTTAATGCCCTATTAAGCATAAAAATTGCCCCATGAGATCCTGCCCCAATTTCTGACCCCCAAAACATATGTAATATGACAAAAGGGTTGTTTTAAGCCCCCAAATTTTGAAGTCATTCCATAACTAATTGGGTAACATGGCAAATACGTATCCAAACTAATGGAAATCAAAGAATATGTTTAAAGGCACCAAGTTATCTTAAAAAGTTTTCTGAACACACAGAAAAACAAAAGAGACCCATAACTACAGAGAACAAATTGATCGTTTCCAAAGAGGAGGCAGCGGGTGGACAGGCAAAATGCGTGAAATACAGTGGGAGATAACAGGCTTCCAGTTACAAAATTAATAAGTTGCAGGACGAAAGGCACAGCATAGGGAATATGGTTGGTGGTACAGTACGGCGAGCACAGCATAACATACAGACTTGTCAAATCTTGTTGTTTTATATCTGAAACGAATGCAACATTGTGGGTCAGCTATAATTCAATTAAAAATCAAAGGAAGTTTAAAAAAATTAAAAGTGAGCTCTGTTATCCAAATAGGACATACGAGATGGATTTCCCATCATACCATAAATTGAAAACGACTTCTCTTGATAGAACAATGCTTTCCTTAGTCTTAGTCCCTACTCCCTCCACAAAAACAAAACAAAACAAAACAAAAAAACAAAAAACAAAAAAACAACTACTTTTGAAAAACATCTTGGTATTTTGAAAATTATAACTGCAGTGAGTGATGAGAGTGAAAACAAACTGATAATCCACGTTTCCTCATTTCTTATCCCTTTTATGAAGATGAACAGTAAAATCATAGTGTAAGAATTAACCAGAGAGAGGTCCATTTTCCACTCACTATAATCAAGCTGGAATTCTCAACTATTATTTAGTATTAGTTGATTCTGGTGGCAAATGCAAATATGGTTTCACTTCTTGGGCACATGAGGAAGATTTGGTTGGTGAAACAGACATACCAGGTTGGCCCAGGCCTGCACTGCCAGGGTTCAGAAAATTGCAAGATACAACCTGACACTTAAAACTTCCCATCAACAACTACCGCTGCCCCCCCAACATCTTGTTTCTTCCCACAGACAGCTCATACTGAGACCTGTCCACTGTCAGGGTCAAGCTAAAGGGGGATGCCCACAAACTAGGTGGGAAATGAGAGGATGCAACTGCAGCTCTCTGGGGATGCCTAAGGCCACTGAATGCCCCGTCATGATTCTCCAGCACAGATGGGGGCAGCCTGCACCACGTGGGTGGAGCTCGAGGACACAGAAAGTACTGGAGTGGCAGTCAACAAACAAATGTGTTTGTGTAATATATAAACCCCCATAGGGTTGTCAATTGGTGGGATTCACTTTTTCTAACTGTTCACCCCATGACATACAACTTCAGGAAACCCAGAGCCCATGGATTATTGTTGAAGGGCACATTCGGACTCAATCAAAGTGTAACTAAGCGTAATCATACAAATAAATACAAATATCATTAAAAAATCAATACCACCTCAAACTTTCTTTTTCATTCCCAAATGAGCTTTTATGGGTTTTAATATCAATTAATGTGCTTATAGAACTGGTAAAAAAAAACAGTCAATGATGAAATTTTAAAATTACCACTCTGCTTTCCCTTATTTCTGTTGATGTACTTTTTATCTCACACAAAAATGAATTACTAAGGAATAAATCATACTTCACTGAACACGTTTTAGCTGAAATGATGCACCAAGATGTACAGCTTTGGTCAGGCTTATACTGTTGTTGTCAACATAGTATATGGGGTGTAAGAGCTACTGTCTTTTCCTTCTCCCATGAATATTAGTCCTAACAGATTCTTCACGTGGAAAGAAAACTTAGTCTAGAAGATACACTAATTCCTCTCCTCCCTGGTGAAAAATACTATTAGAGGTATTAGTTTTAGATAGAGAAGCAAGTTCACTTTGGAAAAAAGCACACACACACAAAACCCTCCAACATGACCTTTAATACAGTGATAAGGGTGAAAGTGTAAACTTCATTTGGAAACAGCACTCAAAATACTGTTTTGAAGGGCCTTTACAACAGCGGTATACTCTTTGAAAAGATTTTTCAGATCAACTGATTGAATCATATTTAATTTACTTAGGGACAATTAGATAAAATTTAAAATTCCAAACAAAAACTTTTAGGACACAAATAAAATTATATGTGCTTTTATTCCTGCAACTATCTCCAAAATCTAATATTCAATGGTTTAAATTGCTGCATTTCTCATTTGCAATGCAGATGAAGAGAGGAACACAGCAGACACATGTGAGATGAGGTGTGAGGCATAAAAGGGAGCACAGGAGGCAACTGACCAGCTGAATAGCGACTGCCCCAAAGATGACCATATCCTGAGCCCAAGAAGCTCTGAGTACTTTACCTTACCTGGCAAATGGGATTTAGCAAGCATGATTAAATTAAGGTGTGAGGGGGGAGAGATTATCCTGGATTACCTCAGTGGTCCCAATGTAATCATGAGGATCCATAAGGAGACAGGAGGTTCAGAATCAGAAGGCAATGTGAAGTTGGAAACAGAGGGATAAAAGGTGGTGCAATGAAGGGCCACAAGTCAGGGAATGCAGGCAGCTTTAGAAGCAGGACAAGGCAAGAAAGTGGATTCTCCTCTAGAGCCTCCAGAAGGAACACAGGCTGCTAACACCCCGATTTTACCACACTGAGACTGATTTTTGAACTTCTGACCTCCAGAACTGCAAGATAATCAATTTGTGTTGTTTCAAGCCACTGAGAATTTGTCATTTGCTACAGTGGCACTAAAAACTACTAGAAGAACTCACTGAGACATATTGAGTCTGTACAATGGCAGGGACCATTTCTAGGTAGGACTATCTTCAGGGTGTGGTAGTACTGGATCTGGAGAGTTGACTGCCAGCATCCTTCCTCCCTCCCCCTCCCTGAACCCCAGTGCACTGTGTGCCTCCTCCACTGCAGCCCAGGTGACTCACAGGAAGCTGGCCCCATCCACACTACAGGGAAGGGGTCTGTCATGGAAGCCAGTCATGTTCCTCCTGGGCCATTCACACAGCCAGCTGCATGACAGTCAGTGCCTTGTTACTGTTCTATGAGAGACAGTAACCTAGGTTGTCCCACACACACAAACGGGAAGGGCTTTACAGAAATATCTGGGTTGTCTCTGAATGTGAACAAGAAAAGCAGTGCCCCCCACTGCGGGCAGCCATCACACAGTCAGCAGGGGGTGGAAGACAAACTGGCCAGAGGGAAAGGGCACAGTAGGGAAAAATGGAGAAAATCATGGAGACAGTGTGAATAAAACACATTCTCTGCAAGCACTGCCATGAGCTGCTTCTTCATGAGATTGAAGGTTGTTTTTTTTTTTTTTTTTTTAATCTTTAAGACAGTTTGAGTTAGGATGAGACAACCATCCAAACTGATTCAGGAGGTCAGACTTTACGGAAACTAAGAAATCCAGATAATAAAAGTAGATGACTCACATGTGTGAAAAGTTTCCTTTCCCACTAAGGGCGGGGGGAAAACTAGAACCTTGAATTTGTGGCTATTCCATTATTCTTGTTATTTTTCATCACTCAAATGTATTTTTCAAGAATGAGGAAATTATTCTCAATAAATACAGTGATGGTTCCCTGAAAATTTGTAACCAAGTAGGGAACAGTCAGAGTCTCTAAACAGATTGTTTTGAATTGACTTAACAATCACACAAAATAGACTGATGAAATCCAGGGTCATTTCTGTTTCCTTTTCCATGAACTTCTCCTTCCTCTCATTTGGTCTGTTTTTCAATCGGACTGTTTGTCTTCTTCTCAATTTGTAGGCACGTCAGAGACATGAACTCCTTGAACAGCTGATGTTACAGATGCTTTTCACAGCCTGTTGCCCACATGCAGCTTTACTCTTTTTTGATATACAAATCTTTTTCAAATTTTTAAAATAAAGTGGCATGTCATTTCTTCTATGGCCTGTGGGTCTTATCTCTACCTAAGGTAGTCTACCACTTCCCAAATTTTTACATGCCCCTAGATTGTCTCCAAATTCTTTATCATTTTGTTTGTAGAGTTAGAACTTAAACCAATTTACAAGGTTAATCAACCTGAAATCTCCTTACATATGTGATAGGAAGCAAGAGTTCTAAGAAAGAGAGTTCTTTCAGCTCTGAGGGATAGAGCTTAAAGTCAATATTCAATGATACTCTGTCTCATTTTCTAGAAGGAACTGGTGATTTCTGTTTGGAACTCTGACAATTTTTTTCTTAGTCCCTGAAAGTCAAATAGGTTTACGTCTGTTTTGGTTTGAGTCTGTTCAGCTAATTCTCCCTGGGACTTGAAGGCTTTATGAACTGAAGGCATGACTGTTTTTCAGCTCAAGTAAAAGCTGCATTAGTTCAGTTATAACTTCTGTTATTTTCTCCTTTTGTCCTCAGGGTACTTGCAAGGTAGATTTGGACCTGACCTCAGATCTTACTTATTCGTTTCTCATTTCCATCTCTTTGAAATTTTCCTCAGTGTTCTGGGATATTCCTTTGGAAAATCAATTTTGTGGGGCACCTGGGTGGCTCAGTGGGTTAAGCCACTGCCTTCAGCTCAGGTCATGATCTCAGGGTCCTGGGATCGAGTCCTGCATTGGGCTCACTGCTCGGTGGGGAGCCTGCTTCCTCCTCTCTCTCTGCTTGCCTTTCTGCCTACTTGGGATCTCTCTCTGCCAAATAAATAAAATCTTTAAAAAAATCAATTTTGTTCTCAGCAGTGATCATTACTGTTTACAGGGTTCCTATTACATGTTACAACTAGTGAATTTAAGTTTCAAATCTTTCTTGTATTTTTATGTTTTAAAAGATTTATAAAATTTATTTGACACAGAGAGACAGAGAGTAAGTGAGCACAGACAGGGAGAGTGGCAGAGGGAAAGGGAGAGGGAGAAGCAGACTCCTCACTTAGCAGGGACTCCCCACACCCCACCACAGGGTTTGATCTCTGGCAGACATTTAACCAACTGAGCCATCCACGCACCCCAAAGCTCCCTTTCAAAATCTTCAGTAAGTATTTTGCTGCTCTTTACTGTAACTGTATCCCCCTCAGACTTCTTTTTTTTTTTTTTTTTTTTTTTTTTTTTTTTTTTTTTTTTTTTTTAAAGATTTTATTTATTTATTTGACAGAGAGAGATCACAAGTAGGCAGAGAGGCAGGCAGAGAGAGAGAGAGAGGAGGAAGCAGGCTCCCTGCTGAGCAGAGAGCCCGATGCGGGACTCGATCCCAGGACCCTGAGATCATGACCTGAGCCGAAGGCAGCGGCTTAACCCACTGAGCCACCCAGGCGCCCCTCCCCCTCAGACTTCTTGACAATAAGTTTGTCTAGCTCTGTAGTCAGTTCTTAATCAATGAGGACACGTGCTCTGGACCTCAGTTTGGTGCTCCTCCACCAAGATGCTACCTGCCACTCAGGTGTGTGAACTCTTGCAGCTCAGGCCTAGTCACACTTTTGGGAACTCTGGGGCATCAGCGAAGCTACTCTAAGGGGACCATGCTTTGTGCATAAAAGCAGGCCCCTGCCATGAAGCAGCCCCTCTCAAACCTCCCCAAGTTGTCCTTCCTTACACAGCACAAAGTCTCTAAGAAACTCAACCTGCTGGGAAAGCCCATTTCTCTATGACCAAGGACCACAAGAGAGGGAAGGTATACCATGGGCCCCACACAGAAAGAGGTCTCCACTGAAAGCCTTCTAAAGAGAGTCTGCCTTTTCTTCCAGGCATTCTATCATGGCACCTCAAAATCCTGAGATCTCTTCCACTGCTCCCTCTGAGATGCCAAGAGGCACTTGGCAGTCAAATAGGTCCTTCCCACAGCCCACCTACATGATTATTGAGGGCCTGCCTGGTGCTGGGGATGGGTGAAGGCAACACAGGCCCCTGGTCTTATGCTCTGATGTCACTGGCTCTTGAGCAAAGGAAGGAAAATGAGAGGGTCCAGGAGACTGCACACAACATCATGTTTTCAGAACATCTCCCTGGCCCCCAAGATCACCTTGTCATGGCAATGTCAGCAGGGCATGGCAAGTGCTATCTCAGAAGTCCCTCTGACGCCTCAGCAACAGAGAGAGAGCCCACCCATAAACATAATCCCTAGAACCAGCATCCTTTAGGAACCCAAACCCCTATGAGTCAATTACTTTGGTATGTGTTAGTGTATTTTTACCTATGTAAAATATAAGAAAAAGAGGAATGACATACCTGTATGATTTGGGGCAGTACAGCAACTCGATTTTGAGTGTTTTGGATTATAGCTAGATACTTTTTTCCAAAAAGAAATTTATAATCCATTTAATAAAAACAATGTGAATTGCCATGTATGGAATTTTTATACTATAAATGTTTTCATTGTCTTGAGTTGTAGTAATGTACATACACTGGCGCTGGTCTCAAATGGGGGATGTCTGGAAGGAAACAGAATACATGATTAGGGGAGTGAGTGTAAGCCACCACCCTAAACAGTTCAATTTCTCACAAACATATACCTCAGCTCTATATTTGATTGGATGAATATCAACTAAAACTTTAAAATTAAAGTACCAGAAATTATTAGGGATGACATTTTTTGGTAGACTTGTTTCTGATTCTGCCTTGTGACCTGACAAAGGTGGGATGGTGACTCCTGTTACTGCTTGCTTATTATAGCTATGGCATACAGCGGTGGAAGTACTAAGTACTAAGCCACTAGAAAATTTGAGAAAGGATAAGCAATTCTAATAGTAAGGATATTTTCACATACATTATAACTAATTTAATATTTTAGGACTGAAACAAATCTAGAAGAATGTACAGACATTCTTCATCATTTCAGGTACTTTAACATCCAATACTACCCTAATCCAATCCATGGGACTTTAGTTTTATAGCCTTTTCCTTGTCGATGAATCTGAAGAATAGAATCAGTATAAACTACTTTATGTCTGAAAAAATTCATCTTTGAATTTTGACTTGACCAGCTCCACAGAATTAATAACAAGTCCCTTTCTTGGTGCAGCCACATTGGGAAACAGTGTGGAAATTCCTCAAAAAAATTAAAATGGAGCTGCCCTATGACCCTGCAACTGCACTCGGTATATACCAAGAAGATACAGATGTAGTGAAAAGAAGGGCCATCTGTACACCAATGTTCATAGCAGCAATGGCCAAAGTCACTAAAGTGTGGAAATAACCAAGATGCCCTTCAATGGATGAATGGATAAAGATGTGGTCCATATACAATATGGATTATTATGCCTCCATCAGAAAGAATGAATACCCAACTTTTGTATCAACATGAACTGGTCTGGAAGAGATTATGCTGAGTGAAATAAGTCAAGCAGAGTCAATTATCATATGGTTTCTTACTTCTGGAGCATAAGGAATAACACAGACGACATTGGGAGATGGAGGGGAGAAGTGAGTTGAGGGAAATTGGTGGGGGAGACAAACCATGAGAGACTGTGGACTCTGAGAAGCAAACTGAGGGCTTTAGAAGGGAGGCAGGTAGGGGGTTGGGTGAGCCTGGTGATGGGTATTATGGAGGGCACATATTGCATGAAGCACTGGGTGTGGTGCATAAACAATGAATTCTGGAACACTGAAAAGAAATAGAATAATAAAAAAAGTCCCTTTCTCCTTTAAATTTCATAATCAATACAAAAAGTTACATGGTATTGGACTTGAGCTACTACTTGCTGTATGTCCAGCTCTCTTACTTTCTTTTTTTTTTTTATTATTTTCAGCATAACAGTATTCATTGTTTTTGTACCACACCCAGTGCTCCATGCAATCCATGCCCTCTATATTACCCACCACCTGGTACCCCGACCTCCCACCTTTTATATACCTGGAGGCACTTGCATGAGGCAGACAAGTTCTCAATAAAGAACTTTAATTCAATATATTAAAGTATACTATGTTTTCCACAGTGAATATAGACTATTTATCAAATCAGAATCAAGTTCTGAAAAAAATACCCATATACAGATAGCTAACAAATACACAGCCCGGTACCTCTAAAGGTTAGTACTTCTACATATTTCAAAAGGCATCAAGTTTTTGCTGCTTTCCCCTGATCCAAGCATGCACATTTGTGTGTATGTAAGTAAACACCCAAAGACAACTGAATTAGTAGTCCACATTCACCACATGGATTAATGCCTGTTGTGATCTCTTTCCCTCCCAAATTGTTTCTGATTATTCACTTTAACTAATTTTGCCTGCTTTCCAATAATAGGGAGAAGAAAATTTGCTTCCCCACCCAGCACCAATCAAAGGGATACTTATGTCCTGTGAGCCTTCATTTTTCATAGGGGAAAACAAACAAACAAACAAACAAAAACCCAAAAAACCCTGAGCAGTGAAACTAGAAATTCCCTCATGTTTCCTTCCTTTCTGGAGCTTACTGCCCTTAGGTTGCACAGTTGCCCAAATATTGGCCCCTCCATAAGAAGCTGTAAGTAGCACGTAGTGGATGAAAGATTCAGGGTATAAGGAAGGGCTACTCTGGGCAGTTGCATGGCCTGGGATGGTCTGCCTCACCACTGGGCAAGGTCTGGGGTCTGAGGTCACCATACCTCAACACCGTTAAGAGAAGACTTCAACGAGAATGTTTATTTCAACATCTTTGCATGAGAAAATAAACACTGCCTTCAATAAACAGTTTCAATTAAAAATTAAAATTTTAAAACTTAATTTTAAATATAATTATACCAAGAAGAATCATGACACATGTTGAATTATTTTAGGAGCCACAGTCTTCCTGAGGTACAAATAAATAGTTTGTACAAATAGGTAAAATCATTTATTAGGAAACTTTAAACCTCTTACAATAAAGTTACCATTAAATATAAGAATAAAGTGACTATTTTGCTTAAAAATAAACAAAGGTCACTTTGAAAGAGAATGGCAGCTTCCCTGTGGACATCCTCTATACCCAGCCCAATCAGTACTTACCAAGTACAAGTTTGTAGATTTTGCTAACATGGTAAATGATGGAAATAAAGGAGGAAGACAATATTTTCAAAACAGTGTAAAAAGAACTTTAAAACAAGTATCTTGATTCTCCTTATTCTTCCACTCTAATTTGTAGCCTTTGGATAATATGTGGGAAAGAACATATATACATTTAAATTTTAACTTAAATGTCTACTGAAATAAAATGCTATCTTATTAAAATTCCTATCCGAAATTTAAAAAAAAGTCATGGTGACAAATAATGTTGACAGTCATGTAATGTAATCCTATCTTAAAACTCAAATTATGCTAAGAATGAATATTTCAAAACCAAATGGTTCACTTTGTTAAAAATATTCTTACTGAGTATTAAAAAAATCACCCAATGGTATCATGTTTTTAAACTCATTCTACTTATCATGCCTGTATTTTATCTTACCAGTTCTCTCTAATGACTTAGCATTCTTTCTTGTCTGCTCTTCTCTCTCATTTCCTTTCACCAGCACCAAAAACACAAAGACTCCAAAGTCCTGAGAGCAGACTGGAGTATCCCTTTGCCTTCTAGAAGCTGTGCATTTTGACCCTACTGGTCCATTCCACCTGCCCAATAGGCAAGATTGCCCAATAGGACAGTGCAGTCAGGAAGGGAGGCAAGGATAGAATCTTGAGGGATAGCAGAGAGAAAGAATCACCTTAAGAAAACTGGCAAGAATTCCTATCTTACATTGAGGTCTTCCATCCATTTTGAGTTTAATATTTTGTTCTAATAACACAACTCTGGGTGGGCTCCGAGATGGCTCCTCAGTGGGGACACATCACCAGGAAGACCACACCATGATTAGAATTTAGAATCTTCGGCACCCCCACCCCAACCCCTACATTCCCCCAGAGAGGGGAGGGGGCTAAAAGCAGAGCACATCTATGTAAGGAATCCTCCATAAAAATCCTCATAGCAGGGACGCCTGGGTGGCTCAGTTGGTTAAGCAGCTGCCTTTGGCTCAGGTCATGATCCCAGCGTCCTGGGATCGAGTCCCACATCGGGCTCCTTGCTCAGCAGGGAGCCTGCTTCTCCCTCTGCCTCTGCCTGCCATTCTGTCTGCCTGTGCTCGCTCTCTCCCCCTCTCTCTCTTTGATAAATAAATAAAATCTTTTTAAAAAAATCCTCATAGCAGGGGTTTCAGGAAACTTCCAGGTAAGTCAACATATCCAGGTACCAGGAGGGGGATAAAACCCAGCTCCACAGGAATAGACATTCCTGTGCTTGGGACCCTCCCAGACTGTGCCCTTTGTGTCTCTGCATCTGACTGTTCATCTGTATCCTTTATCATATCTTTCATAAATTGCAAATGAAAACAAATGTTTCCCAGAGTTCTGCGAGCCACTCAGTTGAACCAGAGGAGGAGTTGAAGGAACCTCTGATTTGTAGCCAAGTTGTAGAGAAGTTGTGGGTAACCTGGGCTCCTCCTACTTATGACTGGCACCTGAATGTGATGGAACAGTCTCACGGGACTGAGCCCTTAACCTGTGGGATCAGATGCCATATCAAGGCAGACAGTGTCAAAGCTGAGTAAAACTACAGGACACCCAGCTGGTGTTGCAGAGTTGCCTGGTGAGGGAAAAATCCACAGCCTCAGCCACAGTGTTAGAAGTAAAGTGTTCTGTGTGAATATGGTAATATAAAAGCAGATGGGAGAACTGAAATGTTTGCTTGACATACACTGTCACACAAAATATTATGTATGCCAGGTCTTTGCTGATGTGATATAGCACATATTCAAGTTCTAGTGAAATATCATAAAGAGTCAACTCAAAAAACAAACAAACAAACAAACAAACAAGCAAACATACAAAATATGGATGAGCTGGGAGAAAATAAGCAATGTTTCCTCTTTCCTATCAAGAGAAAGACCATTCCTGAATTATCCAAGATTTTGCTTTTACCTGAATAACCATACAGTTCAATAGTACTTGAAGGAAAAAGCATGTTTGGTCCTCAGCGATCCTTTCCCCTGATATGGCCGGCAAGAGTGGAGTGATTCTTGTGGATATATCTTTGCTCCAGAGTGGGGAAAAAAAGGAGTTCTTTCACCAACGTTCAAAGGGTTTTTAAAAAATGGCCTTCATTAAAATACATCTGCCCCTTTTTTGGAACCTGCTCACGCTACACTCCAGGCCAGCGAGCATCAAGGGGTTGGAAATACGGTACAAACTCCCATGAAGCCACCTCTCCTTCTAAACTATTCTTCTCTCTGCCAAATTCTGCTTCGGTCAGCCTAAGGATCAAATACCTGTCTTTGGGCAATAAAGTGATGTGCATTAATCAATCATTGGCCCTAACTGGCAAGTTCCTTAAAAACTCATGGGACACAGATGGTTGCCATGACTTTCCCAGGAAGCAGCTACTGTCTTTCCATGAATGCGGCATGAAAATACAGGGCTGGGTGAGCAGATGAATGTCCACTCGTGAAACAATCATGCTGAGGACAATAAACAGTAGTTTTGGATGGCAGATTTAAATTTCATTCACAGCCAAGAAAACACTCCAGATACATGATGTGTCTCCACTTCCTCTTGTTCCCAACATCTGAGTCCTCCCTTCCATTCCTGTTTCCACCACTTCAGTAAATGTCTCCCATCCTCATTGCATATAAAAAAGGCTCTGATTCTTTCTATTCTAATGTCTGTAAGACATTACTGTGAACAAGAGCAGGGGATAATTCCTCCTCCAAACCCATCTACGAAATAAAGGGTTCTATTCAGGATCATGACAAGCTGAGGAATCCCTCAAGAGAACTTCCAGAGTCATTTCAACCTGTAAGGCTGGCTAAAATGTTCCTCACCATCCGCCACACCAGGGCTAGGACTGATGAGTGTCTCCACCATGCAGGTCCCTCTGGATGACATGATCGCTGGGAAACCAGGCACGAGGCAAGCAAAAATCAGCACCTGCTCTTCTGCAAAGTTTGTCTGAAGTGCTTGAAGCCACAGAAGAAACAGATTGACTCCTTCAGATCTTACCTAAAAACAAAATTAAAGGTGACAAAATTAAACACATGTTTATGCAGAGATGCACTGCAATGCAGATTCAGTTCTGAGAAAGAAAAACTAGAAGTTAAAGGTACCGTTAAACTCCTGCACCAAGTTCTTAGTGACAAGAAATCAGGCGTGCTGCAAGAAGCCCAAGGGTGAAGAGTTGGGGTCTGGAGCCACAGTGCCTGGTTCCAATGCAGGCTCTGCTTTTTGCTTTTTGCTTGCTTAGCTGTGGCCAGTGGAGAACCACCAAACTTCTCCCTTTGCATCAGTCTCTACCTCTGAAAAATAAGGATGATAAAAGAATTTACCACAAAGTGTTTGCACAGGGATAAGTGACTTACAACAGTGCCTGTATCATCAACTGTCATTTAATCACAAAAATAATGCAAAGACAATCATCCTCCAAATTTACAGTGTGCTTTGAATAGTGTTTTTTCTATAATATGCTTATGTATCATGGAAAGTTCTTGAAAAATCTCCGAGCTTAATAAGACCTTAAAGACCTGGCTCAGTTATTTGACCTTGAAGCCCATATATTAGGCATTTCTACACCAGCCCTCCTTTTTTTTTTTTTTTTTTTTTTTTGCCTGTGCAGGTAGCTACCTTGAGGGCTGCCGCCAAATCATCACTTCCACAAAGAACCATTCAGAAATTTCTGGAACTCATATCATTGCTGGACTTCTGGCATAAGTCCATTGTTCCTGGTGGATGCTTCCAGTAGTAGAAAATGGAACATGCTCAATGAGGGCAGGGGGTTGTGTTTGACTTGCCCACTGCCATATCTCCAGCACCTAGAAAGGTGCCTGAAACACATAGCTGGCATCCAGTAAATGTGTGCAATAAATGAGTGAACTAGACAAAAATAGATATGCACTGGTAGATGTGGCCTGTGGAGTACAGCTTCAAAAGCGGGAGAGTATTGAGAGTCCTACATGGCAGGTTGCATGGCACTGAGTTAAAGAAAATGGGTCCTACAATCAGACCAAAGGTTAAACCTCGAAAGTTGTGCGATCTTGGACAAGTCACCTACAAGAACAAAGACCCCTATCTTCTATTGATAACAGCTGGGAAGAGAGAATCCATTTCAGAACGAAAGGGGACACAGGACGGCTGTGTACGACACTTATATTGTGGTCAAGATGGCAGTGTAAATTCACTTCATGGGGTCCCACACCATCATCCCTCACTACCATTTGAAATACATGGTAATAAGAGATGAAATATATATATATATTTTTTTCAGTGTAACAGTATTCGTTGTTTTTGCACCACACCCAGTGCTCCATGCAATCCGTGCCCTCTCTACCTCCCACCCCCTACCCCTTCAAAACCCTCAGATTATTTTTCAGAGTCCATAGTCTGTCATGGTTCACCTCCCCTTCCAGTTTCCCTCAACTCCCTTCTCTCCATCTTCCCTTGTCCACCATGCTATTTGTAATGCTCCACAAATAAGTGAAACCATATGATAATTGACTCTCTCTGCTTGACTTTTTTCACTCAGCATAATCTCTTCCTGGAAGAGATTATATATATATATTTTTAAAAGATTTATTTACTTACTTATTTATTTGACAGAGAGAGATCAAAAGTAGGCAGAGAGGCAGAGAGAGAGAGGAGGAGGAAGAGGGCTCCCTGCTGATGCAGGACTCAATCCCAGGACCCTGAGATCATAAACTGAGCTGAAGAAACAGGCTTAACCCACCCACTTAGCCACCCAGGTGCCCCTAGATTAAACACATATATTTTTTAAAGATTTTATTTATTTATTTGGCAGACAGAGATCACAAATAGGCAGAGAGGCAGGCAGAGAGAGAGGAAGGGAAGCAGGCTCCCTGCTGAACAGAGAGCCTGATGTGGGGCTCAATCCCAGGACCCTGGGATCATGCCTTCAAGCCGAGCCGAAGGCAGAGGCTTTAACCCACTGAGCCACCCAGGCACCCCTAGATTAAATATTTTTTTTTTTAAGAGAAGAGAAAAGTTAGCAAGTGAACCTCGGTAAAAAACAAAACAAAACAAACAAAACCCAAAACTGACAAACATCTCCATGAAGCAGCAACCGCAGAAATTCTCAGTGATGCACAGATGTGTAGCGACAGGAAAAGATGTCTGGAGGCTGACTTCAAGGAGGACAAGTCGCTCCCACTGGAGATAAAGGCAGACAGAAAGGCCTGCTCGCTTGCTGCCTGAAGCCACAACTTCAACTGGGCTGCGGACTTGATTGCACACCACTTGCTTCACCAGAACACTGTGAGGTTTCCAGTAGCTCATTACATCTAAACACTACTGCCTCCTTTAACAAGGTTTCCCTTCCAGATTGCCCCTGACTTACAGGGATAGGCAGTAGGTGTCCCTCCACGTGCTCCTTCCAAATTCTCTCCTCTCTCTGCTTTCTTCTGATCCACTTTTTATTTATGGGCTAGCTTTACAGGATATCCCTTCTGTGATTAAACAGGTCTTAATAATTCTACCTTTTGTAAAGGAAGCCTTCCCCAATTATTTAGATGTTGATAAATATTTACCTCTGAATCTCCATAAATCATCACTTTATATGGCACCAACATGTAGAAAATAAGAATGAAGTTACCCAATTTTCAGAATGAACCATACAAATGACAACCTACCATCTAAAGCCAGAGACAGAAAGCGAACATCTGCATAAACTAAAGTAATGCGGGTTCCTTATTCATTCATATTTATTATGCAAAATGGAAGTTTTAGGAAGATTAGAATAATGCATACTTGTTCTATTATATAGGCAACTAATCCTCTGTAGATGGTAATGTATCCATAACTCCATCTCCAATCTAGAATTTCTGAACACGAGGAGAGGGTATTAAAATCTCCTCTGTGGGAGGCAGAGCATTACAGTGTCTGGCTCTGGCCTTCCTGCTGCAGGAGGAGACTTGCAATTAGTGATGGCAAATGGAATTCACAAAACATTTCTGGGCTTTAGAAGACATCGGAAAACTAGCAAAGGACTTAGAAAATGGTAGGAAAGGAAGCAGGAAGAGGGAGGTGGCAGAAACAAGTGAGCCAAAACCTGATCTGTAAGCAACAAGCTCAAGAGAAACAAATCAGGGTGCCAGAGAACAAATGCCATTTTCACTGCAGGATCTCTACAGGCCTGTGCCCTCCAGACCCCGTTCCCACCACACGGTAAGTTGGGGGAACTGAACCTGAGATTTCCTTAATAAACCAGGACCCTCAAATGGAACCAAAGTGATCCCAACCAAGAACACTCCCAGCCTCCTGGCAAAGGAAAGACAAACCCTCCAGGAAAAAACAGACAGACAAACAAACAAACAAACAAACAAAAAAAAAACCACCAAAAAAACAGAATTAAAAGAGATTACATATATGTTCCAATAAATCTGGTCTCAAAATCCCATCACAGAGCATGCAAGAAATGAGGCCACTGTGAGAGACAGAAGACTGAGGGAAAATGAAGACTTTAGACACTGGAATGATCAGATACAGAATAGAAAATATTACATGTTAATTGTTTAAGAACACAAAAGAGGTTTAAAAATAAAGAAGGATCAAGAGCCTATCAAAAGCAACAGGCCAAGTGTGAACATGGAACTGAAGGAAGTTAAACAGGGACCAAAAATCACTGAGACGTAAAACACAACAGAAAACACACCAGAATGGTGGGGCAGTAGATGAGCCCCGAATGAAGGACTTCACAACACTGCACCAAGAAGTGAAGACATTCCCCAGAATGCAACACAAGGAGGCAGGAGAAGAGGATGAACGCCAGCTTGAGAGACACGAACAACAGACGGGAGGTTTAAATAAGAATCCTGGGAAGTACAGCAGAAGGACAGAGTCAAAATTTCAGAAGAAAACAGCTGAGGATATTACAGAAATGATAAATCCAGAAATACAGGAAATGCACAGATACCAAGCAAGATGAGAAATCTTCAATTAAACATTTTGTGGTAAAGCTATAGAACACCAAAAACTAAGAAAAGGTTTTAAGGAAAAGGCATTTAAAGGAATGAACAGGGTGGAAACAGGGTTTAAAGCTGCTACAGTGGTAAGGAGATGCTAGTAAAATGGTACCTGTAAAGGGTGACAGGAGTATTTTTACTGCCACTACTGCTAATACTGTGTCTAATGCACATAACAACTGAAGACTGCGAAGGTTAAGCTGGAGCAGAAAAAAATTAAACGAATTATGACCCTCAAAAGAAGGATCATGTCGGGGCGCTTGGGTGGCTCAGTGGGTTAAGCCTCTGCCCTCAGCTCAGGTCATGATCCCAGGGTCCTGGGATCGAGCCCCGCATCGGGCTTTCTGCTCTGCAGGGAGCCTGCTTTCTCCTCTCTCTGCCTGCCTCTCTGCCTACTTGTGATCTCTGTCTGTCAAATAAATAAATAAAATCTTTTTTTAAAAAAAAGAAGGATCATGCCAATGAATTTCACAACTCTGGTGATCACTTTAAAAGCATCTCTTCTTTTTATCATAGCATTTGTATCATGTCCAGGATGAGATATTACAGCACACATGATAGAATATTTTAAAACAATAGTCCATTTTGCTCAAACTCCATGTTGAAAGCAAACGACTCTGTCAAACACTTTGAAGAAGGTAAAAGTAGTGGAACCATGTTTTGTCAAGAAAGCCCAGGGAGAAAAGCAGGTAGTAAAACCAAGTAGCAGTATCGAGGAAGGGCAGCCTCAGGAAGAAAATGAACACCGTTTTCTTCTGCTTTGTTCTCTTTTTTGTTTTCTTGTTGTTGGTATCTTTTTTTTTTTTTTTTGGTCTTTCCCAGAAATCACTTCATATATATACATTTATCTGTTCAACTTCAGTGAAAGTTGGGAGGAAAAGGGCCAGAACTTTTGAATGGTTGTCTTCAGCTGAGTGCTTATTTTCTTCCTTCAGTTTCTCTGGGGTTTCCCACTATTCTTCAATAAACATGTGTTGCTTTCTGGCAGGGTAAAGCCAAATGCATTTTTCAAAGAAGTAATGGCAGGTCATCCGTCTATCCAGATCAGGAGAGAGCCCATACCAGAAAAGGCAGAGAGGGTAGTAGACTCCCCTCTGTGAGTTCCTGCCCTCTTGGTCTTTCCTCAGCCCTTGCTCTCTGCTATGTCTCTCCAGTCACACCCCAAACCCAGAGAAACAAAAGGACTCTTCAAAACTTAAACCCTGTGAGAAGGGCCACGCGGAGGCAAGGAGAGCCCTGTAAGACTCTGAGCCATGTGGTCTGTATCTGAGACTGCACATCTCCTTGAGCCACGTTCCATTCCCTCCATGCCTAATGTTGGCCTTGTGTTCTACAGAAGCAGTCAGGGCATCCATACACTCCTCTCTGTGTGCTTTTCTGTATACCTGATCCCATCTCAACCCACAACATCCAGCAGCATGCACCATCTGTCATCTCCCTTCAGTCAACCTGCAAATAGGTAAACACAGCCTGTAAAACCCACCCTTGTCCAAGCTATGTCTGGAGTTATGATCGTCTGTGTCTTTACCATCAAACTTTCTAAAAGGCTATTCTTGTGTGTGACCTCCATGGTCTCACGCCCAGGCACTCTATCTCTATGTCTGGCTTAGGACTCCACTACTCACCTCCCATTTTCTTTCAGTACTCAGTGACAACCTCCTCGATCTACCCCCACCCCCTAATCAAGCTGCTTTGCAACTTTTCACATCATCGAACATTGCTGACATTTCATTCCTTGAAATCTCTCTTCTCTAGACATCTGTGCAAAAATGCCTTCCTGGCATCAAAGCCATGTCCCTCCCCTTCCATCCACTACTCCTTTATTCTTCCCCTTTATCTGCCCAAGAAAAGAAGGAATTACCCTAAATCCTTAACTGTCACTCTCTCTACAAGGAATATATCCCTTGGCAACAGCATGATTGCATCTCTCTTCCCCCAAGCACCCATTCCTACATTTTGACTGTCCAACCAGAACCTACACCTGCACGTCCAACAGACACCTCAACTCAGATTGCCTAAAGCTGCACTCCTCCTCTTACCTCCTGCACCTGGCTCCCTTCCTGAGTTGCCATGACTGTTGTGGCAGTTGACACATCAGACTCAACATTCTGAAAGCACAGAGGCACCCCTAAGCCTACTGCAGCATTTTTTTTTCCATAGCCGAGATATGGAAGCAGCCCAAGTGTCCAGCAACAGAAGACAAAGTGGTACATACACACAATGGTATATTACTCAGCCATCAAAAAGGATGAGATCCTGATATTTACAACAGTATGGGTGTACCTAGAGGGTATTGTGCTAAGCAAAATAAGTCAGACAGAGAAAAACAAATACTGTATCTCCAGGGATGAATCCTTAAAAAATGCCCTACATATTCAAGTTTTAAGGCAGGACCAGAAGCAACAGTTTTAGCATATATCACCACGATATAAAATAAAATCTTAAAAAAAAAAAGGAAATAATAGGACAACAGCAATTAGGGTAAAAAGACTTAACAACTGTCTTGCTCAACATCACCAGCACCACACCAGCTACACGTCTGACCCCCAGACCAGCATAGCAGGTGTGAGGACAGGTCCAAGCAGAGAAAGTGTTACTTGTCACATTTTTTGAAAAATGATAAACAGAAGGGATGCCTGGGTGACTAGGCTGGTTGAGCGGCCAACTCTTGATCTCAGCTCGGATCTTGATCTCACGGTGGTGAGTTTGAGTTCCACACTGGGCTCTGCACTGGGTGTGAAGCCTGCTTTAAACTAAACTAAACTAAACTAAACTAAAATAACACCTCTGTCAAAAGTACGTGAATTCACAACTTACATGTAAGTCAAGTTCTACTTGTTCTAAGACAGCATGAAAACCAAGATGTCGTTAGCGAGACAGGAAGCAAGATAAATTGTGTATTCCATGTGCCGTGAGATGACTCCAACTGCATCCAAGTCAGCCATGGCCCTCCACACATCTGCAAGAGAGGGTATATTATCCACATTAGCACAGAGGAAACCAAGGCTCATTGAGGTTAAAAAAAAAAAAAAAAAGAGTCCAAGATCATAGCATCATTTAGCAGCATAGCCAGAATGTATAGGAATTACCTCAAAACAGGCCACACTAGTGGAAGAATACCTTAGTGTGGAGTTATGAAAACCCAGGTAGAACGCTGCCTCAGAAAGGCAGATAATCAATAAAGGAAAAATAAAGAGGCGCCTGGGTGGCTCAGTCGGTTAAGCATCTGCATTGGGCTCAGGTCATAAATAATCCTGGGATCTTGCCCTATGTCAGACTTCCTGCTCAGCAGGGAGTCTGCTTCTCCCTCTGCCTCTGCTCCCCATTCATTCTCATAAACAAACAAATCAATAAAATCTTACCCCAAAAAAAAAGAAAAAAATAAAGATTATAAGCTTACAATAAAGATATGAATGATGAGTCAAAGCTTTCAGTGACACACCCACACCTGCCTACAGTTCTCTGGCTAAAACATGGGTGGAATTGATGGGGTTAGAAGAACAGGAGGCACATAGGCCCGGACAGCACAGCCCCAGCAGATGCAGAATCCTGGTGTAGGTTTAGCTAGCTTTCATTGTCCTTTAAAATGTCAAAGCTAAAGAAATCTGGTAGGGTTATTGAAGTCTGATCCTGGGGGATGCCTGGTTGGCTCAGTCTGTTAGGCAGCAGCCTAACATGACTCAGGTCATGATCACAGGGTCCTGGGATCAAGTCCGACATCAGACCCCTTAACCAACCAGAAGCCTGCCTCTCCCTCTGCCTGTTGCTCCCCCTGCTTGTGCTCTCTCACTGACAAATAAATAATCTTTAAAAAGAAAGAAGAAAGAAAAAAAAAGAAAAGAAAAATAAAATCTTATCCACAGTATAGAACAACACAAAGGATGGTACTTTCTTGGGCTGATTTCTGTTTGTTTGATTTTAAGTAGGTTCCACAGCCAGCACGGAGACTAGTGCAGGGTTTGATCTCAGGACCCTAAGACCATGAACTGAGCCAAAGGCAGACAATCGATTAAGCCACCCAGGCACCCCACTTTCTTGGGTTCTAATGGCACTTTTCCTAGGTTCTAATCCTAGCTGTACTGGCTGCCAGGGGGAATGAAGTCCAGCACCACAAGAAAAGCATCCCAAGGCAGCAGTCCTCTGCAGAAGATTTGCTGGTGGCTGCCATCATCAAAGAGTCAGTGGGTGAAGTTGTTGAAGCACAGTGGGAACAATGATAGCCACTGCCTTTTGGGTGTCACTGAATCATCCTACTCATCTTCAGGAAGCCTGGCCCTTCTCCAGTCAACGCAGCAAAAGCAAACTTGTTAGAAGAACAGGGGAGGGGGTCATCTCCCTCCCTCCCAGAAACTGAAGCAACCAGCCAAACAGTGCAGCACTGGAGTAAAAATAAAAATATGAAGGAATGTGGCTGCACCTGGGTAGCTCAGTCTGTTAAGCATCTGCCTTTGGGTCAGGTCCTGATCTCAGAGACCTGGGATCTGAGACCCACATCAGGCTCCATGCTCAGTGAGGAGTCTCCCTTTCCTTCTCCCTCTGCCTCCGCTCCTAGCTCATTCTCTCTCTCTCTCAAATAAATAAAATCTTTAAAATAAGAAATTTAAAAATGAAGGAATGAATCAAAATGCAGAATTCAGAAACAGAACTACAGATATAAAAACTACATATAAAAACCTGAAATATGACCCGGTGAGTGAGGAAGGATTATTAAATCATGATACTGTATGAATTGATTGCCAATTTTTTCTTAGAACATAGAGCACACTGCACTACACGAAAACGAAAACACAAAATTAGGATTGAATACAAAAACAAAATTATCAGTGTTATTCCATCAAGTGTTTCTCTAACCTACTGATCAAAACCTCAGTTCATCCTCCAAAAGAATCTGGGCACCACCTCAGCACACATGAACACATTTTCAGGCCACAGTTCACACTGCTCCAGTCCTCACTCTAAGTCCTGAGCCCTGGGCTCCTCCAGGCAAAGCCACCACCAACTAGGCCCCTGCCCTAGAAATCCCCAAACCCAACCACTTCACAACAGGGAGACTCAGGGAGATTCAAATGGGCAGAAACGTGGGACTTTGACTTTTTTTTTTTTAATTAAAAGAAAAATACAGCAAGAAACATTTCTAGCACAAAGTGAAGAGCTAATCTTTCACAATGTCGAGAGTATTAGAATTATCAATACACCATCAGTAGTTTGATAGGTCAAACAGGCCAAAAGCTGGAAACACAAGAGGAAATGCTCACAGCAAACAGACCTGAAAGCCAAGGCCTGGACCGGCTGACATGGCTCTGCCGCTTACCACAGCGAGAAAGTGTAACTTTCCTGGGCCTCAACTTCCCTCCTGGCCAGCAGGAAAGTGGCAACACCACAAAATTCATATCTGGTCAGGGATTACGTGAAAGGAGAATGCTCAGTGAGAGCCCCGCCACACTGCCCGTCCAGCCACAGTCTGCGCCCAGTGAATGGGAATTTCCTCTACTGCAGCCACACGAAGAGCTGAAGGATCTGCACAGGATGCCTGTTTATTTACCAGTCACAAAACCACGTTCTGCCATAAACAGAGAGGGCAAGAGACCCCAAGAGATGGGAATATCCCTCACCCTTGCCTGGACCAGGCTTTCAAGACAAGTTGGAAAGCCCACAGCAGCTCTGCCACTGACTCTGAATGAGCCTTTGGAAGACAACACCATCCCAAACAACAGTTTAATTTACTTCTCTTTAAAAAGCAGTGAGACAAGGTCTTGGCCACATCTTTATAAATTAACAGCTTAGGAGGCTAAACCCCAATGATTTAGTTATGTCCCCAGCAGGCACACCTCCACTCGTGGGCAGCTTCAGGGAGAAAGGGTGCCTCCCCATCCATGAGGACACCCTCTGACATTCATCTGAAGATGCTTCCTACCCATGGGCATTTACTCCCTGGAACCCCCCCCCCATCTAAGTTCCTCTCTAGACGCTGCACGAGGCAACTTCCTCACACCCCCATCACCACTGGTGACACCACAGCTACCCCCAAGCCTTCAAGCAGGGTGCACCTGTCTTTGCTGCCAAGCGTCCCATCAGCCCAGCTCCATCACTGATTTCTGTACCCATAATTAATTAACTTATGCATGTATGTATTTATTTATTTTTACAGCTTCATTTATTTTAGGGAGAGATAGACAGAGAGAGAGAGATACAGAGAGAGCACACACACACAAATACAGGGAGATAGAACCTCCAGCAGATTCTACACTGAGAGCAAAGCACACCTCAGGGCTCAATCCCACCACCCTGAGATCATGACCTTAGCTGAAACCAAGAGTTGGATGCCTCAACGACGGAGCCACCAGGCACCCCTCTGTACCCTTAATCTTAAGAAAAGACAGACACCGCTTCTTTCTGTCAGCCACGGCCTCATAAGCCATCTGTCACACAGCCAAAGTTTCCAGAGGGTAGGACCAGGTCTGCAACACCAGTGATGCCAGAGTATCTCCATAAAACTACAATCTAGTGAGTACCAGGCTCTGCTCTAAGCTCCTAATATGGCCTTCTATTTTGTACCCCTCACAGACCTACATGCTAGGTATTATCCACAGTGCAGAGGAGGACACTGAGGTCCATGGCTTACCCAAGCGATCTACTTTTATGTGGCAGCAGCAGGGGCCTGAACCCAAGTCTGTGACTCCAAGGCCCCTCCGTCAACTCTGTTACTCATGCAGCCCCAACACAGTCATCAAATACCTCCCTAAACCCTCATCCCTCCTGTGAAAAAGCATGGTCTTCTGCCATTTCCCAGATGGGAAGAAAGCCGGCGTGAGCCAGATATAGTGACCTGCCCATGATGGTACAGGCGATGTCTCCTCTGTTCTCCCCCCAACACCCATGTCATTCTGCACGAGGCCCCATGGGGTCCTTCATGCTTCCAGTGGAAAACTCTGGTGAGACCACCAGTCTCCTGGCAGGCCTTCAACTTGACCCTGGAGGACAGGACCAGTTAGGAGAAAGCGGCTAGTTAAGCCTCTGAAATGGGGTCCTACCACCCAGGAAAACACCCTTATCTCCAGGGCATCGCCCGTGTGAATTAGCTGGATTTGTAGAGGGCTCCACAAGCACCAGCCTTGCTGAGTCACTTTCTCTAAGGTGGTGGCTGAGACAAAAAGGACCCAGGAAAGAAAGGCATAGGCTGTTGTGGAACTCCAGTGCCTTGGCATCAACAATTAATGTGAGCAGCTGCCTCTGCTCACCAGATCTGCATTTTATGTGGGGCACACTGTTCAAAGTTTACACCCCCCATCTCTGTAACCTTCACGACAACCCCTGGAGCTCCCTGCACCATCATTACCACCTCACAGACAAGGAGACAAGGCATGAGGGGTGTGTAGAATGATGCAGCTCTGTGCTGGGGCCAACCGGGGGAGGACTCCCACAGGCTTGCTCTTCCCACTGCTGCAGAAGCAGCTGAAAACAACGAGTTTTTCAGTTTGCATTATGTAGAGTGGAAAAGTCAACCATAAAGGTCATTCAATTTTTAAATGGGTTATTCCTCAGGATAAAAACAGTTCCAAAAAATAATTTCCGAGAAGTTCAACATATTCCTCCTTCCAGGTGCCTGGAATGTGATGGAATGTTGTTAAAATAAGTTCTGGCCCATCAGTATGCCAGACAGAAACTGGAAGTAAGCTGTTGCAGATCCCCAAAGGCTCCGTCACAACCCTAAGGAGAAGACATATAACTTTCACTGTCCCAAAGTGGTTATGTTTAAAAAAAAAAAAAAAAAGGCACAGGTGGAACATTTTAAATTACAGACTTTCAATGCAGGGGCAGTGGGGGCGGGGGGGGGTGTCCCCCAACTACCCCCAAATGTTTCAGCTATATATAGTGACTTACCAAAGTGACTCATCACAAGTACCTACAAGGTGACTGACCGGCAACTGACCGATGAGGAAGGTATTCGGACTGCTTAACAAAACCAACACAACTTAGAATTTTCATGATTAAGAAGAGAAAACCATTTATTAAACACTCGCCAGGCACCAAACCCGCTAGGCACTGTCACACGCTCTACTCATCACAAGGCTGCCAAACTCAGTGCAGAAACTGAGGCTGAGTAAGTCACCTAAGATCATGCAGCACCAGAAACTGGATTCCAACCAGTTCTGACATCATAGCCCACCCCAGCTTGCTGCAATGCTTCAGAACCTAAGCTTTGTGATAATCAATAAACTGCATGCTTAACAATGTTTACACATCTCTGTTACAATTCAGGGAAAGGTTTATAAAAATGACATACACAAGGGGAAAAAATAATACAGTTTCTGGAGGCAGGCTGCCCAGGGTTCAAATCTTGGCTCCTCCACTTGCAAGCTGTGTGACCTTGGACTCCTTTAGCTCCCCTGTGCCCATATTTCCATGCATTAAAATGGTAGCCATAACAGACCCTATCTCCTAAGGCAAATAAAGCATTTTGGTGTTGTTGTTCTTGTTTTAAGATTTTATTATTTATTTGACAGAGAGAGAGAGACAGGGTGAGAGGGAACACACACAGGGGGAGTGTGAAAGGGAGAAGCAGGCTTCCCACTGAGCAGGAAGCCTGGTGAGGATTAGATCCCTGCACCCTGGGAGCATAACCTCAGCTGAACAACTGAGCCACCCAGGTGCCCACAAATAAAACATTGAGAATCATTCCTGGCATGAGTTAAACCTCAGAAGGTGTGGGCTAGTGTTACTTCTTGCTGGCCACTAGATAGAGTCAGCAGCCTCAGGCCCACTGTTTTAGCAACTCATTTGCATAAACAAAGCCCAGGCTCAGCCACTTTGTGCTTACCCTATGATTTCTTCCTGTCACTAACATCTCTCCTCACTCCTGCTCTGTGGCACTAAGCTCTGGGCCTCAACTTCCCATCTGTCAAATGAGTTGAGGAGCCCAGCTGATCTATCTGAGGTCCTTCCAGCTGGGCAACCTAGGGTTCTTGGTAACTCAGGGCCCAGAAATTTCAGAACCATCCTAACACAAACATTACCAGATGACACTCACTCAATTTCCTCAAATCTTCTCTTCCGTGTTATGTATAAATGCTTATTTTCATGGCAAATCTTCTCCAAGATCCCAGAGCTCCACGAGCACCCAGAATAGGCTGGGCAGGCATCCCCAGTGCTGAGGCTGGGGACATGATGGTCAGAAGCTCTGACCTCCAGGGGAGATGGATTCCAAATCAAGCTGCTCTGATAAGCAGGTCTTCCCTGTTAGAGAGGATTTCAACAGAGCACAGTTAAGAGGAAGTGCAGGTAAGAAACTCAGAACTTGGCCCACCGGACAGAGGGCAGTAGGACAGTGGGCCGGAGGAGTGACAGAGGGATTGAGAGGAATGGCACGATCAACAGAGGCCAGCCAAGGCAGCACTGATGCTCAATGTGAGAAGGTGGGCTGGGGATACACTGTGAAAATGGCTTCAAAGGCAGGAAGCAAGCCCAGCTCAGCACAAAGCAAAGTCCTGAGCAGGAACCTTCTGGGACCAGGTTGGACACTAAGGTGAGCTGAAAATGGCTGTGGCACCCAGTGCAGTCTGAATCTCACCCATGCCTCTCACAGGCTGGGTGACCCCGGACCAGTTATGCTATGTCCTTTAATGTTTCCTAAAGGGTATATTCACTCCATAACCCTGAGCCATGTTCTCATTTCGGTGAGTGTGGGAGGCCGCAATAAGGCTTGAGACGAGAACCAAACCAGACCCTGACTTGTGCCTCCTTTAAAGTCCAAATAACCTAACAAAAGGTTTAGGACGGGAAAAGTTCAGTAGCACTGGGCAAGAGTCTGTGCTATGTGTTGTGCGCTCGCCTACGTGACTTCCCACACGCTTACTAAACAAATGAGAACAATTCGGTTGGGCTAAAAAGTTCGTTGCTGGTCCTTGCTGCCTTAGTACAACCCATAATTTACTTTCAGGTTTGCTGTATTTGTACTGGCATCAGCCATTTGGCGTCATGAGGAACCATAGTTGCTTAACTAAACACAGATGTAATGTCACTATATATATGGCCTTAAGGCTTTGAATAAACTTAGCACTGTTGGACATCCTCCTCAGTGCTCCTCCTGTCCCCCATCTCTCTGCTTCTCGAGTTCTTTTCTTCATCCTCTTACCCTCATGTTCCTGGTTGATTTGTTGCGCCGGCCACGACAGGTGAGGATCTGATGGTGCCCACTATCTACAGAGATCCAATATATACAACTAGGACAGCCTGGAGGGGGGTGGGCAACCCAGGCTGGACAGGGAGTTAAGAAGGAGTCAGGAAGGGCGCCTGGGTGGCTCAGTGGGTTAAGCCGCTGCCTTCGGCTCAGGTCATGATCTCAGGGTCCTGGGATCGAGTCCCGCATCAGGCTCTCTGCTCAGCAGCGAGCCTGCTTCCTCCTCTCTCTCTCTCCGCCTGCCTCTCTGCCTACTTGTGATCTCTCTCTGTCAAATAAATAAAATAAAATAAAAAATCTTAAAAAAAAAAAAAGGAGTCAGGAAGAAGTCATTCCCACACTTGAGGCATGGGTTGGTACTGACCAGAGACACTGGGCAAGAGACAGTGTCCTAGGACTGCTGTAAGACTAGCCGGGTCCAGGCAAAGCGCCTAACAGTGTGTAGATGTAACCCATCTGTAAAAGGTGGATGGGGGGTGGTGGTTGCAGCTGGTTGAGCATCTGACTCTTTGTTTTGGCACAGGTCCATTCACCTGGCCCATTCACCTGTGCCTGCATGTGTTCTGTGGTGTGCTCTTTATCTCTCTCTCTCAAATAAATAAATCAAAAAAAAAAAAAAGGCAGTCAGGAAGGATCAGGAGACCTGCTGTTAAGGTCCCAAAGACTCCACCCTCCTCAACTAGCCTCCGGAAATAAAGTAAGTGGATGCCCAGGAGCCTCCTGGACACAAAACTTTCCAAAGCAAAGCTTTCAATTTCATACTGGAGAAAAGGTTGCTGTGCAAATTAAAGACAAAAAAGCCGGCCATGGTGGGGTGGGTTTGGACAGGGTTGGTCCTGTAGGGCTCTGGCCACTAAATGCCCACTGCCCAAGCCAGGAGCCTGGAGTCTGTGCAGCCAGTGCTTCCTGAGGCTTCCATATCATAGCCTCACTCTGAAGTTTCCTCCTGGAAGCTCCTTACCCAGGGAGGCCACCTGTGAGCACCCCCTCACACACACCCCAGCTTCTGCCCCTCCATCCAGCTGGAGTGAAGGATCCCCAAGCCTGCTCTCTCTGGTCTCTCCTGCACAGAGAGGAGTATGTGCCCTGGAAAGGAGGGTCCCTGAGGATACCTGAGTCCTTGGCCCAAAGACAGCTGGCTTGAGAATGTGGGGTTTCGGTGCTCTAGGCACAGCAGTTCCTAGAGGAAACAGGGTAGGGAGCTCCAAGGTGGAGGGGAGTCCCGGGAGTCTGGGATCACAGATGCCAGTGGCCCCCAAGTGGAAGGGTTTCAGTAACTCCAGAGGTGAGAGGGGCCAGGGGTCATGCCTGGAGGTGGACAAGGACCACCAACAAGGGGTAGGGGGCCGGAGATGGAAGTGATCCCAGGGTGGTTGCAGGCCCAAAGTAGAGGTGTGGGGGTGGGGGTGGGGGAAAGGGGTCCATGGGCCAGAAAAAACTGGTATCCTGGGGCTCCTGGGTAAAAGGCACTTGAGGTGGAGGGGGCCCAGTGGGGCCCAGGCTGCGCGGGCTGAGCCAGCGCCTCTCAGGCTGGGGAGCCCGGCGATTCTGAGGGACAAAATTTTCCATCAAGTTCTGGAAAAGAAGCCTGTCAGCACAGGCGTCTCTCCGGGGTCCAGACGAGCCCAGTGGTGCTGGGCCCCTTGATGTCAGTAGGGCCCCACGGGTTCCCTGGATACCGAGAAGTGGAGCGAGGGCTGTGGGGCAAGGGCTATGGGGCGTAGGAGCACCAGGCCGCCAGGAGCCTGTCCGCCAGGCCCCCCTCCCGCTCCCTTGGACGAAGCAGCAGGTGGCAGCGGGCAGCAGGGCCCCAGTCTCCCTCTCTGCCTAGCGCCCCTACCCCTCCCCAGCCCCTCAGTACCTGAGTCAGCGGGGCACCGATGCACTCCCCTGCGCCTTGCCCAGCCAGCCCAGAACCCCTGCCTTCCCGGGAGGCGCTACTTGCGCAGTGAGTTTGCTGGGCCCACAGAAGGCGGTGGGCGGGGCAGGCAGGTGCGGGCGAGCTGTGGCGGGTGGGGGGCGGCAAACAGCAGTGCAGGCCTCTCTGCAGGCCCGCGCGCCCTCACCCAGCCTCCTGTTCTGTCCTGTCCGGTGAGGGGGCTGGCTGCGCCCCCTGCTGTTTCCCGCTGCTCTTCTGCTGACTCCAGGACCCCAGGCCCTGCCCAGTCCTGGCTTCCCTGCCGCTCCCTGCCGCTGCTTGAGCTCCAGGCTAGGCCCGCTGCTGCTCCTGGGTGGCCGAGCTGCGGCCCCGGTGCGGTGTGGCTGGCCCTTTTCTCTCCCCAGGGCACAGTGGAGCCACGAGGGAAGGCCTGAGGGGATCTTCCGTCTGCTCAGTGCCAGTGGAAACTCTCCAGGGGCCTCTCTACCTGGTGGGCTCCACCCATGGCCATCTTGGAACCCCTGGAATCCCCTTCAGAGACCAGGTGAAGCCCTCCTTGGGGAATCCAGGCTCCTGGGACCAAGGCGAGTTGATCTTGTGTACTGCTGTGTTTGTTCCCTGGCCTGGCATGGATTGACAGTTGCTGAATTGATCTATTCTGGGGTCATCAAGGGCAGAGCAAAGAGTTCAGGGCTGGGATCCCCAGGCCTGGGGTCCACACAGGCTTGGAGCCCTCTTGGCTGTCCCTGACAGAATGATCAAAGAGGAACCCTCAGAAACATGGATCTGCCTTGAACTGGCAGAGCATTCAGGGACAGGAAGGGGAATGTCTCCTTCGCAGAGTATCTGGAAGCCTGAAGTGGAAGATGGATTTGTCTGAGCCATGGTCATTAGTGTTGGGCCAAGAAACCCCTGGCTTGCTTCTCCTACCTGCATCCTAGGTCTAAAAGGGTGTCTGGGTGGCTCCCTCAGTGCAGCATCTGTCCAGGGTCCTGGGATCCAGCCCTGCATCTGGCTCCCTGCTCAGTGCAGATCCTGCTTCTCTTTCATCCTCTCCCTCTACTTGTGCTGTCAAAAAAAAAAAAAAAAAAAAAGTTAAGAGGGGGGACAAAATGGCGCGGAATTAGAAGGCGTCTTTTCAACTTGTACCCCAAAATGAGCTGATTACCTACCAATCACCCATGAACTCCAATCACCCATGAAATCAGCCTGAGATCAAAATTATACATGTGTGGATCTCTACAGGGGGAGAAGAAGCCAGTGGGCAGGTAAAGCGGAGTGGGAACTGTGAACTGATATCAGAAGATAAACAAAAGGGGGAGGGAGCTACCAGAGGCAAACAGTTGGAAAGTAATACCCCAATACAAGCGAGAGTGCCCTGCTTCTGGGGACCAGCATTAACTCGGAGACTGGTTGAAAGCACTCCAAAAGAGCAAAGCATCTCTGGGGAAATTGTGGGAATCGGGGCGGCTAGGGACAAGGGCTTAAGTCCCTGGTCCCAGGACAGCCTCCCTTGGCACTGAGTCAGAGAGAGTGCGGCAGAGAAACCAGCTCTTGGTCCCTAAGCTGCCAGTGCAAGGAGAATGCATGGGGTCCGCTTCCTGTGAGGGAATGGGAGCCACACCAGGCGGCAGAATGCAAGAGTCCTGCTATAGAGCCTGAGATACTCCCCTGAAAGAGGTATAAAGGCCCAGCCGGTGCCCTTTGATAAATGCCCTTGTTTCAGAGCCTGCATCAAACTCTCGCCCCAGAGAGGTGCGCGAAGGCCCAGCCTGGTGCTCTCGGACCTGTGCCTCATTCTCAGAGCCTGAGACCCGCGCGCGAACCTCTGCCTTCCCTGAAATTGGTGCATGTAAGGTGGGCACTCTTAGACCCAGATAGACCGGGCACTCCCAGCCCGGGCCAGCGGGAAAATCTCAGTGTGCGATTGCTGCTTGGAACCTCTCTAGCGGTCTAGAGGTGCCCAAAGCTGCTGCTGCCGTGCTTTTGGGTACAAGCAAAAGATCCTCCATCCCCAGGGACAGCGACTTGGAACCTGCTCTGCCAGCGGCCAAGGGGGAACTTATTTGGGCTCTGCAGCCAGACTGAGGCTTCTCTCTGAGAGGGAGATCAGGGTGCAGTTTGTTTTCCTCTAAAACTACAAAAACCATCAAAAGCGGTCAAAGTGAGAAAAAAAACGTGAACAAACAAAAAACCGCCAGAGAACAAAAGCCTGAAAAAAAAAAAAAGTTTCCTCAGAGCCCACCCCCTTGAGGGGGGCGGTAGGTCTTAAGTCAGGGAACATCATTGACTGAAAACCCACATGGCAGGCCCCTTCCCCAGAAAACAAACCAAGAAAGAAAAAAAAAAAAGAGAGAGAGAGAGAGAGAGAGAGAAAAAGTACTATAAGAGAACTACCACTACTACATAGGAAACTTTTATCTTTCATTCATTCCCACTATTCTGGTCCTTTTTTTTTTTTATATATATAGGTAATTTTTTTAACCCCAGCAGGATGGTGGAAGGGGTACATGGCTGAGTGCCTCCCGGGTCTGACCCTGTGTGACGCCACCCGGTGCCTGCAGCTGCCCTCTGGAAGGTGTTGCTTTAGTGGCAGAGCCGGAGGGCACCAAGCATGTGTGTGTCTCCAAAGTCCTGGGCACCACATCACAATGCCTTCCTGAGAAGCAGAATCAAGGACAGTTGCTGATCTTCATTCCTTCCTACCAAAGGTATCTCATACACCATAATTGGAAGTTGGAGCCGGGGGGCGCCTGGGTGGCTCAGTTGGTTAAGTGTCTTTCTTCAGCTCAGGTCATGATCCCAGGCTCCTGGGAAGGAGTCCCACACATTTGCCTCCCTGCTCAGCTCCCCTGAGCCTGCTTCTCCTTCTCCCTCTGCCATTTCCCCAACTTGTGCTTTCTGGCTCTCTGTGTGTCAAATAAGTGAATAAAATCTTTTTAAAAAGTTTGGGCCAGGGGGCGCCTGGGTGGCTCAGTGGGTTAAGCCGCTGCCTTCAGCTCAGGTCATGATCTCAGGGTCCTGGGATCGAGTCCCGCATCGGGCTCTCTGCTCGGGAGGGAGCCTGCTTCCCTCTCTCTCTCTCTCTCTCTCTGACTGCCTCTCCATCTACTTGTGATTTTTCTCTGTCAAATAAATAAATAAAATCTTAAAAAAAAAAAAAAAAAAGTTTGGGCCAGGGATGCCTGGGTGGCTCAGTTGGTTAAGCCGCTGCCTTCGGCTCGGGTCATGATTCCAAGGTCCTGGGATCGAGTTCCACATTGGGCTCCTTGCTCGGCGGAAAGCCTGCTTCTCTCGCTGCCTCTGCCTGCCTCTCTGCCTGCTTGTGTGTACTCTCTCTCTCTATCTCTGGCAAATAAATAAAATCTTTAAAAAAAAAAGTGTGGGCCATACTCTTTAGCCATTCTACTTTCCCTGGGGTAATTTGCCACCTCCCTGAATTTACCTGCATCTTTCCCAAAATCTACTTATCTTCCTGCCTTCGTGACCATAATGAGTCTATAAATTTTCAATAGTGTGAACTTACACTTGCTAATATTTGCATAACATGCACTTCTTTCGATCTCAAAGAAAAGCTTCACACCACAATGGTCTCTAATCTCCAATTAGGTTCTGTTCTGGGATCCCACTGGAATTCTATGCGCCTGTCCCCTAAGATCCCATAAATTGTGGTCCAGTTTCCCAGCCAGCCAAGGAAAGCACATGGGAAATCTTGCTGAAGTATGAGTAAGAGCCAACGAAAGGGAACATATTTATCTGCCTCGAATGCTGGGACCTGAGGAAAGCAAGTTTCATTACAGACAAATCAGGAAGGAGGTGCAGATTGCTTTTTATGTCACTCTGGAGTGGAGGTCTGCTCACTCACAGAAGCTCAAAATCTTCACAAAGGACAATGCCCCCCACCCCCAAAGTCAGCTGGGGATTCTCAGGAAAACTTTAATTGAAAGTATTACGGATTCTCCAACTTCCCAAAATGCAGGAGGAACATCTACAAGCAAGACTGTCACCACTTTTAGGCAATTACACTTATTTACCTTTTTTCTTCCTAGAAAATCATCCTCTCTCCCAATCCATGATCTTCTTTTTGTAACAGTTTCCTAAAGAAGGAAACAGGTGTCCTCCCATTCCAGTTCCATCCAAAATAATAAAATAAAAATCTTTAAAATTAAAAAAAAAATTGTGATTTGTTGAGACAGAGCACATATGCAGAGGGACAAGCAGACTCTCCCACTGAGCAGGAAGCCCTATTTGGGGCTCGATCCCAGGACCCTGAGACCATGACCTGAACGAAGGCAGATGCTTAACCAACTGAGGCACCCAGGAAGCCCCAAAATAATTCAATTTTTAATCACTTTGCCATAGACACTTTTGGGTGGCTTTGAAACACCAGAATCTCATTGACTTATCAGTGTCCTCTTCACCATCTCAGAAAAGGACTGGGTGCCTCTCAGAGGCCTCTCTCCCCTCCTGACCCAGGTCCCAGCCAAAGGTCCTTCACATTAGAGTATGAGGAACTGAGCGGGATGGGGTGTGGAAGCACCCTGGGGTGGGGGGCTCTGGGGCCCTCCCACTCCCAACTTCAAAGACAGCGCCTGCTTTCCCCTGCCTCATATAGGTACCCTGGGTTTGCCCTCTTTAAGGTTCCTGGTTGCTGCAAAGGTCTGAAAATCTCCTAAGTAGCACAAAAGCCATCATGTGCATTTTGGCCACACGGGACAGAGGGAGTTTAAAGGAAGAAAGATAAAGCTCCCCAGAATGAGCCAGCAGCTCTGGGCTTCCCCGCACATCTTTCCTGACCTTCAGAACCCTGGGAAGGAGCCCCTTGGTGCAAAGTCACAGGGGGAGCCCACGCACAGCCCAGGCCTCCTGCTCCAGGTCCTCTCCAGCCATAAACTGACCCCCTAGCCCCTTCCAAACCGTCTACAGCCTCAAACCACTGACGTGCGGTTCAGCACCCAACTCCAGAGCGCAGGATGCACGTGGCTTCCCAGCACCCTTCCGTGTCCGCTCCCAAAATCACCGTGGGAATGTCGCAGCAAGGAGACAGGGAATCGATTTTTATCCTCTGGGTTGTCTTCCCTCGTAGCCCCTCAGGAGTCCCCACGCAGCAATGCCGCGTGGGCCCTACTGCTCTGAATCCACTTCCCTGGAGGAATCCGCTTTTCTTCAGCATCTGTGTCTGCAAACCCGGCTCCTCTAACACCCCCCACCAAACGTACCAAGAACCAACGGGGGAAGAAGTTCATTTCTGGCCTACAAGCCTTTAATCCCTGAGAGCTGTGGCTGATGCAGGAGCAGCTTTTCTCCAAATGGTGATTTCGATACGAGGTCGTTTTGCCTGCCAGCCCCCAACATCCCTGACGTGTGGCTCCCAAGGGCCTCCCCGCGGCCAGGCCTGAGAGTGGAGCCCACCCTTGGGCTCATTTTCCACCGCGCTGAATCCAGGCAGCGGCCCCGTCTCACTACAAAGGGTGCTGAGCAATGAGGTGCCGCCACCAGGAAGAGAGGCAGCAGGTCAGACAGATCTGGAGAATGACACTGGCCTTCAAGGGCCCCTCACAAGGGAAATACCATTAAGTAGCAGATCTGAACAGATATACTGTGTTCCACATTCACGCCGTAAGGATGGGGTTTCCTCGAGCCCTAATCAAAGGAACTCTTTCACCTGAGATCACTTGACCAATCGGTGACTCAGTTTCCTTATACTAAAAATGAGGATAACAATACATCACAAGATTGTTTTGAGGAGCACACACGTTACAAAGTGTTTAGAGGCACCTGGGTGGCTCAGTGGGTAAGCATCTGACTTCAGCTTAGGTCATGATCTCATGGTCCTGGGAGAGGGCCGTGTCAGGCTCCTTGCTCAGCAAGGAGTCTGCATGTCCCTCTCCCTCCCTCTTCACTTCCTGCCCTCTCTCTCTCTCTCTCAAATATATAAATAAAATCTTTAAAAAAAAACGAAGTTCTTAGAACACGATATGCACATAGTACAGGACACACAAGCACTTGTTAAACAGATAAAAGGGTACAAGAGGCTGGCTTCCCTTCAGATTTCTAATAGGCTCCTGTCTGGGGGTCTCTAGCTCTTAGGAAGTGGGGAGGCCTCAGAAGCCCAAGATTGTAGAGTTCCTCCGAGGCCAAGTTCAGTTTTCTATGCAGGACAGAAAACCTGTAAAACACATCCCAGACTTGCTTCGCTGCCTTCCTAGTAGGGAATCCGTTCCCTCAAGAGTGGTCCAATCTCTCTTCCACTATTTGGGATGTAGAAAACGTTTAGACATTTCTCCATTGGTGCTGATTCCATCCTCATTTTTAACAATCTAGCTGTGTGTTCATCTGGTCTTCTGTTAGTTCCTTTATTCAACAAACATAGAGGACTCACCGTGTCCTAACTGTGACCAAGACATCCAGCATCTCATCCCACAAAGGAAACATATTAGCAAATGTGGCAGCAAAGAGGGATGGGGTAAGGCAGTGACATCTGAATCAAGATCAAACTAACAAGCAGAGCCTGCCATGAAGAACATTCCAGGTATGGGCCCCATAGGCATGAAGGCGGAAATGAATAGATTATGTGCAGACAGCAGGACAGGGGACTAAGGGGACACTGGAAAGGAAGGCTGCGGAGCAGCTGTTGGCATTGGAGGCCTTGCGAAGGACTCTGGAATTCCCTTTGGTTTCAGCCAGAAGCTACATGGAAGGTTTAAGCAGGGAATCATCAGATTAGCTTATATTTGTAAAAGATCGCTCCTCTTCCACAGAAGACATGGGGATGGGGTGGGGGTGTCCACGAGCCTAGAAGCTGGAAATGGAAGCAGATGAAGTTTCCAATATCCTGGCCAAGGAGTGAGTCTGTCGCAGTGAGAGTGTCAAGATTTGCAGTTCTAAACTTTTTAGTAAAGTGGCTTATTAAACACAGAGCTAACTATTGCCCGGGGTTCCTACTTTTGTAATAAGTTTTTTCTGAAACTCAAAAAGGGGAGAGGGGCTCTCTGCACCACGTGCCAGTCAGGGCGGAACATCATCGTCACATTACAGGGTGTTTTCAGAGCCTGTTATCCTTTTAGTACGACATCCCTCCCACCCTGAGACAACACCGTGCCTCTTTCCGCCAACAGAAGTTGAGTTTTTCCCTTTCCCTCTTCCTTCTTTCGAGGGCAGAGCTCAGGGCTTCTCCAGAGATTCCATCCTAAGTTCATAGATCTCACCGAGCCGACCACATTCCCCTCCCTGTGGGCGCCAGGAAACGCCGGAAACATCTGTATCTGCACCTGAACATGGGACCTTGGATCCCAGCTACAGTTTCTTGTGCTGTGGTAACAAGGACATCATGTCGCGTTTCAGGACATTTTCGTATATAAGGCCTCGGGTCGGGATGCTCAGGGTAGGAAAAGGGTGGGTTCGCCCCTGGGCAGAGTGGCATACCTTCTCTCTCCTCCTGGCCTTTGCCCGAGTTGGAGATGCCCTGTTCCTTCCTCTTCACCTGAGTAATCATTATCTCTGCTTCCAGAAGCAGCTCAGGGGGCCACCTCCTCCCCAACCCCGCTGGACCAGGTGACCCTCTCCAGAATTCCATATAAATCCCTGTTAACGTTGATCCCACTGCTTCCCAGAGGCTCTTTCTCCTTGTCTTTACTTTGTCTCTCCTGCTGGACCCCAGGAGACAGGTCTCACTCATCATTTTATCCCAGCAGGGTTCAGTATGTTGCTGAATTAACACATGGCATGCCCCGCACATCGCTGGCAGCTGGATGAACTGGAACACAGTGTGGCAGCATGTACTGAAGCAGGGGTTCTCAGAGCACCAGGGGATTCAGTCTGTGAACCATCTGCCTTCGGCTCAGGTCATGATCCTAAGGTCCTGGGATCCAGGCCTGCACCGGGATCCCTACTCAACAGGGAGTTGGCTTCTCCCTCTCCCTCTGCTTCTCCCCTCCATCTCAAATAAATACATAAAATGTTTTTAAAAAATAAATTTTAAAATAAATTAAAAAAAAATTAAGCAGTTGTTCTCAGCTGCAGGTGATTTGGCTCCCCAGGGGACATATGGCAATGCCTGGAGAAACGTTTGGTTGATGTAATTGGAGGAAAGGGCGCCACTGGGCATTTGGTGGGGAGAGGCCAAATTGGAGGTGGCCAACATCTGGCCATGCACAAGACAGGTCTCAGCAAAACATCACCCAGTCCACGAGGTCGACAGGGGAGACCCGCATCTAATCTAGGACCTGGAAAACCTTTTCCTAGCTTTACATGATCAAGGGAAATGTATCTGTCCATCAAAACCACAAGAATGTCTAAAGCAGCTTATCCTCGGAAGCCCCAAACTGGATGCCATGTAAAAGACCATTAACAGGAGAACAAATAACCGACTACAGTACCTACGTGATGAAAGACAACAGACGATAACGAAATTTAAGATGCCACATACGCGACAACAAGAAGGAATCCACAGATGTCCTGAGGAACCGAACCACCAGAGCAAGGTAACAGGCAAACTTGATCGCTGGTGATGGAAGAGAAGCAGGGGGCAGGGAGTGACTGACTGGGAAGGAGCAGGAGGGAACCTCTGGTGTGCTCAGAATGTTCCTGATCCTCATCTGGGTAGTAGTTACACACAGCGTGCCGCATGCTAGGACTCATGTGCTGTGTGTGTGTATTACACCTCAGCAAGCTTTACCAAAGGCAACAGTCCTCCAAGAGCCCCGGCGGGCAGGATTCACACACTGGAGCAGGTCCTCCGAGCATGACTTTCTAAGGATTTCGGTGCACAGCCGGCAGGAGCATTGTAGATATGTTTATGGAGACCTATTTCACCACAGACACCAAAAACCTTACAGTGGGTCCTTGATTCAATTCTGCTTTGGTCATTTTCTGCTAAGGATTGTGCTACAGATGTGCACACAGACTTAGGTTTCAAGAATATTTATCACAGCAGAACAAATACAAGAGGGAGGCAGCAACAACACGGACCCAGAGGAAACTGTGTGATACCGCGGACTCATTAAAATCGACATTTAAAAATGTAAATGGAAAACGACTACAATATATTAATTACAATTAAAGAGCAGGTCACCCAACAAGCTGACACCTAAGATATATGAAGAATATACTCAATATGATTAACTATGATTAGCTAAGGTCATGAGGGGTTATGGGATTTCTTAAAATTTTATCATTTTCCCCTAAAATGTACATATATTACTTATTAATAAGAAAAAATACACAATCACACTTCTTAAAAATAAAGGTGAGTTTTCAACTCTAAAACTGAGTACCAGGGGCGCCTGGGTGGTTCAGTGGGTTAAAGCCTCTGCCTTCGGCTCAGGTCATGATCTCAGGGTCCTGGGATCCAGCCCCGCATCGGGCTCTCTGCTCAGCAGGGAGTCTGCTTCCTCGTCCCTCTCTCTGCCTGCCTCTCTGCCTACTTGTGATCTCTATCTGTCAAATAAAATAAATAAAATCTTTAAATAAATAAAATAAAACTGAGTACCAGACCCCACACAACTCCCAGATTCCTCATGGATTCAGAGCCCTGCTGCCTGCAGAAGCGCTCTATCGACGCTCATCACAGTGGCTGAGACAGATTAAATAAAGAGATAACATTGCAGATTTCCTGTCTCTTATCCGACTGTGCAGATTGGTTACACAAATCCAAATCCATACATGCATTAGATCTCACTGAACTGCGTACACCCTGAGAAAAAGACCCTGTAAAGCAATTCCCTGTAAAAATACGAAAGTATTTCTGACAGCAAAAGTTTTCAGATTGCTGTAACGAAAAAAAAAAAACTAAAAAGGAACGACCTTCCCTGATTAATCAAGTCTCCCTCGAGAGAAGGCTACCACTTCCCCAGGTAATCTCATCGCCTCAGACGAAACCATGTTTCTCTGTGAAGTGGAGGTGATTGCAGCTCTCTCGGAGTACTCGCAAAGGTTTGGCGTGATTATGAAACGAAACACTATGACCAGGGCCCGCTGGTTGTGGTCACCGTCATGCCCACAGCCTGAACACCACCTCCCTCCAGGAAGCTCCCTTCTCTGAATTCTGTGTGGTAGGGGCACGTGGCTGACTATTAGGGAGCACTGCATAAGGCGTACCCTGTCGCTTGCCCAGACGCCCAGCTCCTCCCGGAGCCACCGAATGCCATACAGAGCTAAAGCTGGGAGCAGTGGCTCACCGTGGACACCAATGATGAGGGCTCAGGTACCTCAGCTCACAAACCCATTACAAGCATATACATTTAACTCTAGCTTTAAGATGTTTCTCCTCTTACTTCTCAGTCAAAAAAGACTTTAAGCCGAGTAAACCAACAACAAACCCTAAGATAAAACATTTAACCGTGTTAATTTCCTAAGGCCTACGGTCGTCTTCAGCTTCTCAAGGTCACACCTCCCTGCTGAATGATTACCGAGGGTTGCTGACAGGGTACACAGAAAAAAAAAAAGAAAACTCTTAGGATGTCCAGCCTCTAAGAGAAAAAGCAAACAGCTCAGAATGCAGCCAGCCACGGCAAAGGAACCACCGACAAAGCCAAACACAGAGGAGCCCCTGAGCATCTGGGAATCTGCCTGTTCCTTTGCCTCCTCAGAGGAAACGAGTCACAAGACTGCTCAGAATGGGAAATGAGAAGGGCAGAAGCCCAGAAACCAGCGCGTCCTGAATTTCGTGCTGCTTCCAAGGAGTGAGCCCGCCTGCTGTGCTGCTGTGTCAGTTATTTACACAGTGGGCAGGTGAGGCTGACAGCTTGAAGGGGTTATTTTAGAGGGAGAGCTGTAAGACTGATCAGGAGAAGGTTCTGGACCCTGGGGTCCCAGCACGCATCTCCAGCTTCCAAGCTGACCCTCCCTTCAGACAGGGTTTAAGAGGCAGCAGGGCAAGCATGGTCTTTGTATTTAAATCACCTCAAGGGGGCCCATATCTCCAGGCACAACCAGAAGCCAGGGAGGAGAGGGAAGGGGGAGAGGGAGAGGGTACCTCCACTCCTATCTGCTGGCTGCACTTCTGGAGCGCCTGATCCAGGAAGCTAAATGTGTGGACAGAACAGAAGGAAGAATCTGGGAAGACTGGAAGACTAGAAGAGCTGTTCGTGGACTAGTCTCAACCTGAACCACAGAAACACCTCTGCCTCCCTGCCCTCCTCCCCTCGGCTGGGCACCAGGTGCCTCCCTACTGCACTCCAGATGCAGATCCAAGCTCAGGGGTGCCCAGTGCCGATGCCTCTCTCCGGCGCAGGGACTCTAGGGCATCAGCGGGACTCCTAGACAGCACCTGTGATCTCTAATTTAAAACCAAAACCAAAATCCCCAACCAGCCCAATCCAGCACAAGCAATACATATTTATGTGTAAGACACCTATGCACACATACACATTCACTTATCTACACACACACACACACACACACACGCTTTTGCAGCAGAAGGCAGGCATGAAACCTGTTCCCTAAGTCCTTTGCTTTCCTCATCTGCTTCTAGCAGCAACAGCCATTTCTGCTACAGATTTTCCTATTCGAGGGTTGCTCACAGATCCAAATGCCACCATCCTGTTTGCCACCCTTTCCTACCCCACCGGCCCGCTGACGTCTGTCAGTGAACCAGGGAACAAAGATGGAAGACAGGCCCAAGCTGCCTTCCTAAAGTGGGGTTATATTTGACACTTTAATAAACCTCAGAGCCTGAGCCTCTCTGCTCTCAGACTGGCCAGGGTGCAGCTCTCACTCTTACCAAACCAGTCCATCTCTCCTCCCCCCACCGCGGGGCACAAGGGTTTTCTCTGCCCGGCATCTATTTCCAGGCCCCATAAATCATATCCCATTGTTCCAGGCCATCTGAACTCATGCTTAATAAACCATCCACCTCACCCTTCCGCCACCACCCCGAATTTCCCACAGGGAAAGACTGTTTCAAGAAGAAAAGGAAATTCTTCATTAGGGCTGGATTTTAAAAGCAAGCTTCCACAAAAAACCAGAAAACAAAATTGGGTATAAATACCATCCAATAACCACTAAATGTCTTTGGTTAAAGCACCTGCCTGCCTGTGATTCTCAGGTCCAGATGTGAGCTCAGTGCACATCCAAAGGAAGCAGAATTTGAACCTGATGCTAAATGACAAATGATCCTGAACTTCATGACCATTTAAGTGCCACAGTGGCTAGACTAAATTGCTCTGATGCAGAATTTCTCCCAAGTATAGGTTACTGAGAAACAGAATATTGCTTGAAAATGTATTTAGGTGCGCTCATCCTTCTCAGACCAACACTCATGGGCTCTTAGTCATAACCAGGCTTAAGCTAACACGATTCCCCTATTTTCCCCAGAGAGGGAGGGAAACAAGAGGACATGTCTCTCATGTTCCAAGATCAAAAACTGGATCACAGCACTCACAGCATCAAGTCTGCCAAACCAGAGCTCTGGGTACGTACAATTCTTAAAGAGCTAATTGAATGGAAAACAGCCATCTGGGGCTGGAAACCCTTATGACATTCTGGGAAATGTATGGGCTTTAAAAGGATTATGCAGGGTGATGGGACTTTCAAAATTCCCAAACTCTGAACTGAAGCCTAAATGAGAATATGTTAAATTCACCCATTCCAAAACACAGCACAGTTGACTCGGACCCTAGAGCCCAGCTGTAGCTCAGGGTGTCCACACTGCAGCCTGTCTGTGGGAGGTCTGCAGACCACTCCCTGCTGAGAGAGTCCAGCCAACCCAATCAGCCTACCAGCAGGCTGTGGCACAAGGTCCAGATCCTAGCCCAGGCACCAGCCAGGGTTCCCTTTGGCCTGCTCTCTTATGGTTGAACAACAATCATGGAGAGCCACAGGGAGAGCGGCATTGGGTCCAGTATGGCCACTCCCTGGTCCTCCACAACACTGGTTGCACACTCTTCAACACAAGAAAATGGTGTGCAGAAACAAGGGCCTGCCACAGTAGGCTGTCGAGCAAGGAACAGAAAGCATCAGGGGACAGGTGGGACTGCTGGCTGGTCTCCACCTCTCCCAGAGGGCAGAGGCCGCAGAGCTTCTGCAGGCTAAGCAGAGACGTGTCAGAATTACCTTCCCAAAAAGTAGGCAGTAAAGGAGGATTTCAAGCAGCCACAACCACCAGCAGGCCTGCGACCTCCAGATATCAGGGGCTTGACCATGACCGTGTCGGTAAGCAGAACACACAAGTGCCTTCTGGAGCGAGAGAAGACAGCTTAACGCTGATAACTGGTCCTCTCACTCTTCTCTGCTCTCAGCAAGTGATCCTGAAAGGGATGGACAAAGTTGGTCAGATTCACTGGAGAAAACACGAGCCAGTGAAGACGTCCCGGCTCGCACTAGGCCTCCCTCCAAAGGCTGGCTGCCCCACCCCTGGCACCTGGGTAACGCTGCTCTGGGGCCATCCACACAAAACGATTTACGTACCCCCCACCCGCAACAAACAGACACACACACACACACACACACACACACACACAAGCTGCATCGGGCTTTAGGAACCTAACTCAAACGCACCCCTAACAACAACCCCACAGGTGTGACTGGGTTGGACACTCCCAGCAAGGGAGGGAAGGCCCTCCCCTTGGGTCCTTGCCAGTGGCAGGGTGCCACCTGGCCTCCGCCTCATCCTCTCCATCCGCGAAGAAGTCGGAGCGGCCCCCACCAACCACCACCACGCAACCAGATTCTGGCACTTCAAATCCCCGCTGCCAGGGCCCCATCTGTGTGCTGACCAAAAAGCCGCCCTCAAGCAGCCGGCCCGCGCGCGGAGCATCTGGAGTTCTCCCAGCCCCGCGCTCACGCCTCCCCAGGCAGCCCCCGCACCCGCGGGCCGCGCCTTACCGCCAGTGTCCACGAAGCGCGGGGGCGGGCGGTCCCGCAGCGTGGCACTCCAACTCGCGCTGGCCTCGTCCTCGTCGGACTCCTGCCCTTCGGGGACGTCGGGAGGCAGCAGGGGGCCGGGGCCCTTGTGTTTGGCGTCCGAGGAGGCGGCGGAGGAGGAGCGCTAGGCGGCGGACGTGGAGCGCGAGGCGGCGGACGTGCTGTAGAAGGCGTTCCCGCCGCTGTCCGGGCCGGACTCGCCGAACACTTCGTCCCAGATGTGCAGGCTCTCGTGGCGCGCGAGGGCCGCCTCGAGCAGTGCCGGCGCACTCCTCCGCGCGCTCCCGCCGACCTGGGCCCTGGCCCCGGCCGCCGCCCGCGCGCCCGCCCCCCAGAGCGCCTCCCAGCCGCACGCGCCGGGCACCGGGCCCGCGCCGCGGCCCGCCGCCCCCCACCAGCGCAGCCCGCAGTACAGCGCCTGCCGCCCCACGCCCGGCCGGCCCGCCATCTTGGCCGCCTCGGGCCCAGCGCCCTCGGAAGCGCCCTCGGAGCTCGGGCGCCGCAAGCTGCAGGCCGCGGAGGGACGCAGGGCGCGAGGGCGGGAGGCAGGGGCTGCCCAGGTGCCGCCGCTACCGCCGCCGCTGCGTCTCCTCCGCTCCCGCTGCGTCCCCGCGCGCCCTCCCGCCGCACCCCGCGCTCCCTGGCCGACCTTCCCGGGCGCGAGCCGCCAGAGACGGCCCCGCCTCCTCGCACATCCGGCCCGCCCGCCGGCCAATGGGGAGCAGGCCGGGGCGGGGCCCGCGCGGGGCACGCCCCACACCCCTCGGCCGAGCGGGGCAAGGAGAGCAGCTGCGCCGGCGGTGGCGGCAGGGGGGAGGGCGGCCGTGGCTTCCTCGCCTGCGGGACGTGTGGCCCGGGACGGCCACCCGCAGGCCCCGCGCGGCCCCGCAGGGGGAAGGGAGGAACCGAGTGGGTGTCGGGGGTTGGGGGGGACGCAGCCGGTCTTCCCGCCGCCCCAGCCGGCTCACGGAGCGTGAAGCCCGCGCTCTTGGTCCCCTTCCGCAGTTGGCACCGGCGGCGGCGGGGAGCTGTCCGCCCCGGTGGTTCTGAACCAGGCGCTGCGGAAATTCCAGGTAGGCGCCGGGCCTGAGGGTCACGATTCCCGTGGCTGCTGTGGCTGCTGCTGCTTCGGTGCTCCACAGCCGGCTGTACCTTGAGCTCTTGCAAGCACAAGGGCTATCTGGCTTCCGGGAGCCTTGCTCTAATAAGGAGCCCTCCTCGCTGGTTCATTCCTGGGGTCAGGTGGTGACTCAGTCTCGCTTCAATACCCCTGTAATTTGAGGGGGTCAACATCCGATCTTAGTCATTCCTTCCGTCTTTGACCTTTGACATCTTTAAACTCAAAATATTCATTACCTTCCAAATATTAATTACTCTAACACCACCACTGCAACATCTTCACCCATACATTTGACACACTTGTCTGTTAAAGTACGGCACAATCACCCAGGCTTCAGTGTTCTGATAAACAATAGATCAGAAAGGTTTCATCCATCCCTCTGCCTTGGCCAGGAGTGCGTGGCACTCATTCCATTGATGACGATACACGTGATCAGGCGTTTCTTGCTCCTCTCTCCCTCCCACAATAATGCAATAAGTCACAATGATGGTAATTGGGCCATAAAGTCACTTGCACTCTGAAATAAAATAAATCCACAGAGATGTGAAGGGCTTGCAAATCCTACTGGGTATTAACTAAATAAGGATTACACGACAGGGAAAGGCATATTGCTATTTCATGCATAAAGGATGCAGATGCATAAAGGGTGAAGATGTTGGTACCACCAGCTAAGGTCGTTCTAACAGCAGGTGAGCTGCTTCTGCTCTCGGCCTCCCCTCGCAAGCCCCTGTTTCCTCCTCCCAAACCAGAGTCTCTGTACCAGCATGAATTCCTGATCATCACTGAAAGATGATATATAAAAAGGAAAGGATTCACATGACATTGCTTTGTATATGAATTGGCTGATATACGTGAAATTGTTTGCAAAGCATTTCAACTCCGTTGGAAGAATTGTGTCACAGAAAAGAACTGGTTTCCAGCACTTCTCTATACTGTGTTAACCAGGGAAAGATTCTGAAGAGAGTTCATACAGGTAATCAGACTTAAAAAGGTCATTGACACATAGATTAAAGACGAAAAGTAAGATTGCGTAGCTCAAGTTCAAATTCTGCAATTAGGAATTCTGTAATACTCCTGTAAAATTTAATGACATATATTTTAAAAAATCATTGAAAGGGATCAAAACACTGAAATACATAGGCAAGAACTCCTTCTCTTCTCCAGGCAGCCAATGAAAAAGTCAGCAGCTAAAGTAAGTATTTTAAAAACAGTGGCTAGCTTTGCTACCCAGAGGAAGCAGGAAGTAGAGCAGTAACAGTTACAAGGATGGAATCAGTCTTCCATTGTGCCAAATCTGCATTTGTATGGTGCTAATCCCAAAGAAACCTTAGAGTCTTTGTGCTTCTGAGCTCTCAAGTGCTTGTAGCTCACAGAGCATGCAACACTGGGAGAGGATTATATGGTCACAAAAGAAACAGACTGGGAAATCAAATTGTTATCCAAACCCTGGCCCAACAAAAATGAGATGGCTATGTCCATTTAGAATCAAGGGTTTAGCAACCAAGTGCTACTTTGTTTAAACAAATGTTTCCGACCAAGAACAGTAAAAATACTTCAGCCTTTAAAAACAGGTGGCTGATTCTCCTTGTGAAAGGAGGGGAGGAAAGAGAAGAAAACAACTGGAAAACAAAAACCAAAAAGCTTTCCCATCTGCTTGGCAACCTCCTACTCGATGCTATGATTATGGTTCTACATCATTAAGTTTTACAAGTAATGTTTTCTGGGAGGATAATTATAGAACCAGCATTATACTGAGATCTTTTAACTTTGAGTCATTTAAACACATCTTCCAAATAATACAACTTTGTAATATAATTAATTTTAAGATTAATTATAATTAATATTGAGCTTTTGGTTCATAGTCTGCACAAAAGGCTCCAGGGTAGTAAGAACAACCCATTTCTGTAATAGATTCCTTAGGCTTTGTTAAGCCAGAGAGGTTCATGCTCTTGTGAAACTGGGGATAATAGCCATATTTCATTGAGTCTTGGCCTCCTTTCCTGGTATAGTTTAATAAGAAACAAAAAATGCTACCATTCAAACTATGATACAATGTTTTCTTTTCATTAATATTTTAATTTAAATGTATTCAAAAAGCTCTTTGGTAAGTATTTAGACAGATTTTTATTACATATGGCCTTAATGCATACATAAAATAAAAGTTAAAATTTTTGGTTAACGTTTTTCCAAACCTCACATTAAGAATCTCACTACTTTTATTTACTTTCTAACTGAGAGATTTCAGTGCCCAGATTTTTCTCACAATATGTTCCTCTGAGCCACCCAGAGCTTTTGTCATGCTGCACTTAAAAAATTATTATTAGACATATACCTGACATTCAATGTTAAATTAGTTTCAGGTGTACAACATAGTAATTTGACAATTCTATACATTACTCAGTGATCACCACAGTAAGTATATCATCACGTCACCATATAAACTTATTATAATATCATTGGCTGTATTCCCAATGCTGTACTTTTCATCTCCAGATGAGAACAGGAAATTATTTTATTTATTTTATAACAGGAAATTTGTACCTCTTAATCCCCTTCACCTATTTCACTCATCCCCCATCCACCTTCCCTCCCATAACCACCAGTTTGTTCTTTGTATTTAAGAGTCTATTTTTGTTTTTTTTTTTTTTTTGTCTGTTCACTTGTTTCTTTTTTTATATTCCATATAGACGTGAAATTACAGGGGCCCCTGGGTGGCTTAGTGGGTTAAAGCCTCTGCCTTTGGCTCAGGTCATGATACCATGTTCCTGGAATCGAGCCCCGAGTCGGGCTCTCTGCTCGGTGGGGACCCTGCTTCACCTGCCTCTCTGCCTGTCTCTCTGCCTACTTGTGATCTCTCTCTCTTTCAAATAAATAAATAAAATCTTAAAAAGAAAAAAAAAGGAAGTGAAATCATATGGTATTTGCCTTTCTCGGTCTGACTTATTTCTCTTAACCTAATACCTTCTAGATCCAGCCATATTGTCACAAATAGCAAGATCTCATTCTTTTTTATAGCTGGATAATATTCCATTATATATCTATATACACCATATCTTTACCCATTCATCTACTGATAAACACCTGAACTGCTTCCATATATTGGCTATTATAAATAGTGCTGCAGAAAACCTAGGAGGGCATATATCTTTTTGAATCAAGTGTTTTTATTTCCTTTGGGTAAATATCAAGTACTGGAATTACTAAAGCATATGGTAAATCTATTTTTAATTTTTTGAGGAACCTCCATACTGTTTTCCACAGTTGTTGCACCAATTTACATTCCCACTAAAAATGTACAGAGGTTCCTTTTTCTCCACATCCTGGCCAACACTTGTTCTTTCTTGTCTTTTTAATACTAGCCATTCTGACAAGTATAAGGTGATATATCTCCCTGTGGTTTTGATTTTATTTTCCTGATGATGAGTGATATTGAGCATCTTTTCACATGTCTATTGGGTGTCTGTATGTATTTTTTGGAAAAATGTCTATTAAGTCCTCTGCCCATTTTTCAATTGGATTATATGTTGGGGTTTGGGTTTTTTGGGGTTTGGTGTGTGTGTGTGTGTGTGTGTGTGTGTGTGTTCTTTACATATTTTGGTTATTAATTCTTTATTTTATTTATCATTCACCACTGTCTTCTCCCATTCTGTAGGTTCCCTTTTGGTTTTGTTGCGGGTTTCCCTTACTGTGCAAAAGCTTTTTATTTTGTTGTAGTCTTAATAATTTATTTTTGTTCTTGTTTCCCTTGCCTAAGCAGACATACCCACAAATAATGTTGCTAAAACCAATCTCCAAGTGATTACTGCTTATTGTCTTTTAGGAGTTTTATGGTTTCAGGGCTCTCAGTTATTCATTTAATTTTTTTTTTAAGTAAGCTTTACACTGAATGTGGGACCTAAACTCACAGCCTCAAGAATAAGAGTCACATGCTGTAAAGGCTGAGCAAGACAGGCACACCTCACACTTCACATTTAGATCTTTGATCCATTTTGAGTTTCTTTACGTGTATGGTAAAAGAATGTGGTCTAGTTTCATTCTTTTGCAAATGGCTCTCCAGTTTTCCCAACACTGTTTTTGAGGAGACTTTCTTCTGTTACATATACTTGCCTCCTTTGTCAAAGATTAATTGACCATATAATTGTGGATTTATTTCTGGGCTCTCTATCCTGTTTCCGTTGATTTATGCATATATTTTCTCCCAGTACCCTACTGTTTTGATTACTATAACTTTGTAGTATATCTTGAAATCCAAGAAACTGATACCTCCAGCTTTGTTCTCCTTTCTCAAGATTGTTTTGCATGCTACACTTCTTATAAAAGTATTCTGAGGTCATCCATTCTGCTTGGTTTGATGCTGGTAGGGTTTCTCTTTTTCTTTTTTCTTTTTTTTTTTTTCCTTATCTGAGATTTTCATATAATAACCAGTTTATTTTCTTTCTTTAAATGGTCCTCAAAAGGCCTGTGGCTTGGCATGCCAAGGGATGTAGATGATCAGTTGTGCCCTAGGAGCAGTAACCACATGGCACAGGGTCAAGCTGTGGTAACTTTATAGGGACTTCCACCTGCTCAGCCCCAACTATAAGACAATTCCTGACATTGGAGATGTGAAAGAAAATGGGAGGGGAGGGGCATCTTAAAATCCATAAAATATGGCATATTGTCTCCTGTTTGTACTTTTACAATTTCTGATTTTGCAAATGGCCAAGCTGCCGCAGGGAACAAAAATGAGGTCCTAAGGTGGCAGAGACTGACCTGGTCAGCCCTGTACTGCACAGGCTATGCGTTACTGGATCAGTATGAATGGAGAAAGCAGGGGTGAGTCAGGGAAGCTGCTGCTTCTCCCTACATTGCCTTCATCACCCACAGGAAGGGGGCCCAAAGCCAAGGAGGACCTCCTGGAACTGAGACAGGGGAGGGGAAAAGAAAGTTGAACGATGCCACAGCTGCTGAACCATGACCAAAATATGGGGGAGAAGGCTGGAGGCAAATGTGCATGGTACACCGTGACATTTGGAGTCCTAGGTGACATAGAAGCTTAAGGATCCAACCTTGCTCAAACTGATTTTACATGATGATTTTATCTACTAATCAACCCAGAGATGCAGAGAATGAAATAGGGCAATACTATAGAAAATGCTTGAGAGAAATCTCTCTTATGATTGAGATAACCTGATATTTCCATTCATTCATTCATTCATTCATTCATTCGTTCAACAATTATGTACTGAGTATTATGTATCAAATCCTCTTCTGAACACAGAATAAATAAGGAAAAAAACCCACAAATACCATTTTTATAGCACATGCATTCAAATAGAAGAGAGAGAACAGACAGTAAATAAATAAATATATAATATGTCAGCTGTTGATAAGAAGTCAAAAGTAGAGAGGGACAGAAACTATGTTGATTGTGATGGTGCTGGTGCTGGCTGTGTGTGCAGTTAGGGGAGATTACTCTGATAAGAAGACATTGGCAGATCCTTGAGTGGATTCAGAGAACAAGACGGGTACATTTAAGAAGAGGAAACAAGTGCAACGCCCCAAGAAAGGCACGCACTTGCTGTACTCTGTTAAACACTAAGGAGGCTGGTGAGCGGAGGCAGAGACAGCTGAGTGAAGAGGTAGGAGATGAATTGAGAAGGAAGTTGAGTGTTAAATTTTGTAAGACTGAATTTTGTATTGAGTGAAGTGGGGAGCCATTGGAGATCTTAGAGCAGAGAAATAACAAGGTCTGACTTTTGCCTTAAATGGATTGCTTTAACTGCTGAGTGGAAAATAAACTAGAACAGAGCAAAGATGGAATCCAGAAACCAGATAGGAGACTATTACAATAACTCATAGAAGACGGTGTTTTGGACCACAGTGGGAGTAACTGAAATGTGGAGAACTGGTCAGATTTAGAATATATTTTGAAGATAGAATCCACAGCTTCTACCAAAGAATTAAACGTGGGCAGTGAAAGAAAGAGATGAATCAAGAATGACTCTACAGTTTCCTGTTTGAGCTATTGCAAGACCAGCAGAGCTCGAGAAGAATAAGAGCTTGGTTTTGAACATGTTGGGTTTAACTCATCTAGGTAGATCTGGAAAGCAGGCAGTGGAAGAAAGCTCAAAATCCAGGTCTGGACTGGAGGTGGAGATGTGGAGTCATCAGGAGATAGATGGTAGAAGAGGGACAGTCACCAAGGACTCAGTGTAGACAGAGGAGAAGTCTGAGGTTGGGTCCTGGAGCACATTCATACTCAGAGATCAGGGAAATGAGAAGAAATCCCAAGTGGAGGGGCATGTCCTCACTCAGAAGGGATTGGAGTAAGGGTTCCACCCAGGTAAACTTAGTGGGATTCTGTGGGTCTTCTTTCCTTACCGATTTTTCTTTTCAAGATTTATTTGAGAGAGAGAGAGAGAGAGAGAGAGCAGGAGCACACACATGCAGGGGGAAGAGACAGAAGGAGAGGGAGAGAATCTCAATCAGATTCCCCGCTGAGCATGGAGCCTGACATGGGGCTCGACTCTATAACCCTGAGCTCATGACCTGAGCCAAGATTCACACGCTTAACCACTTAGCAACCTAGACACCCACCCAGTTTGTTTTTCATTCTTTTATAAAAATATTTTATTCATTTATTTATTTGACACAGAGAGAAAGAGAGAGAGAGAGATCACAAGTAGGCAGAGAGGCAGGCAGAGGGAGAGGGAGAAGCAGGTTTCCTGCTGAGCAGAGAGCCTGATGCGAGAGCCCGAGACCCTGAGACCAGGATCTGAGCTGAAGCCACCCAGGTGCCCTCAATTTACTTTTCTCAGTGAAGTCATCAGAATCGTCGGTCATCAGCTGTATCTGATGGAAGGTGTTCAATTCTCACTCTGAACAAAATGGCTGTACATTAGAATCACTGGGAGAATTTTAAAAGCACACTTATATCCAGACCCTAATTGGATATTAATCTAATTGGTTCTACACCAATTAGATCAGGTCCTTTGGAGGTGGGCACTCCTGTGTTTTAAAGTCTTCCAGGTGATTCAAAAGTGTGGCCAGTGTTGAGAAGCCCTGGCTTAAGGTTGGAGGAAAGAAGATGTGAAATAGTCAAAATATTTCACGAGAAGACTGGAGATTCTGTCGGTCAGAGAAACATAGTTGGATTTGTGGCTGAGAATTTAATGTGAAAGGGGCGCCTGGTAGGCTCAGTGGGTTAAGCCGCTGCCTTCGGCTCAGGTCATGATCTCAGGGTCCTGGGATCGAGTCCCACATTGGGCTCTCTGCTCAGCAGGGGGCCTGCTTCCCTTCCTCTTTTTGTGATCTCTTCCCTTCCTCTCTCCTACTGTGATCTCTCTCTGTCAAATAAATAAATAAAATCTTAAAAAAAAAAGAATTTAATGTGAAAGCTTCCAGCATTGTTGCTTTTCTCACCAACCACCTTCAGCTGCCAGGGGCAGACATAGGGTGGACAGAAGTTTGGGTTTTTACCAGGGTGGGGTTTTATCAGGTATGTATGATGTATGATGGAGGTGAGAGTATGGGACAGGGATTATAGTTATGGGAGTGGACTCTGTGCCAGCTGCGGAGGCCTGTGAGAATTTGGGGTAAGGATCAAGAACCACAGAAAATGAAACAGGGGGACGCATGGATGGCTCAGTTGGTTAAGCAGCTGCCTTCGGCTCAGGCCATGATCCCAGCGTCCTGGGATCAAGTCCCACATCAGGCTCCTTGCTCGGCAGGGAGCCTGCTTCTCCCTCAGTCTCTGCCTGCCACTTTGTCTGCCTGTGCTCGCTCTTGCTCCCTCTCTCTCTCTGACAAATAAATAAAATCTTAAAAAAAAAAGATTCTCTTCAAAAAAAGAAAATGAAATAGGTAAATGGATTCTTCTGAGTGACTTAGATAATTAATACTTCTTGAAATAATTTAGTGCAGCCAGACCCCTGCAAAGCAGCACAAACAACTCTGATGAGTGCTTCAATCTACCACTTCTTCCCAGGGCTTCAATCAATTGCTTTCAACAAGTGAACATTGAGATATTTAGAGCAAAGGAAAAAAAATAAATATTGGAAGTTCGCATTTTTTTTAAGATTTTATTTATTTATTTGACAGAGACACAATGAGATAGGGAATACAAGCATTGGGAGAGGGAGAAGCAGGTTTTTCCTCTGAGAAGGGAGCCCGATGCGGGGCTGGATTCTCAGGCCCCTGGGATCATGACCTGAGCCAAAGAGCAGATGCTTAACAATTGAGCTACCCAGGCTCCCCTGGAAGTTAGCTTTTTACATTCTTGGAAAATGGGATTTTGTACATTTATGTCCTTTTTCTGTCCCCTTGTGGATATTTTCCCTCTTGAAGCACACCCAACCCCTGCTCCACAGTTGTCCAGTAAAAGAAAGGGATCTGAGTGCCATCCCCAAAGTTCACTTGCGTTTAAAGGAGAAACAATCCTGGGAAGCTGTTTTACACAAAAGAGTAGATTGCTCAGTTGTAGAAACTCAGCTATTATAAGAAAACGGGAGAGATATTCGTTACTAGAAGGGGGACTTGCTCAGCGTTTCTAAATTCACATTGGTAGATTGTTGAACTGTTGTAGGCTGAGTGTTAAAATCACATCTTTCCCTCCGTTTTCTTACAGAGACAATGATGGTTCTTCCAAGATTGTCTGTGAAAGGCTAGGCACCTGCAAAACCACACATTTGACCTGAGCCATCACCCAAGTAGAATGTAATCCGCTCTCAGATCATAGGAGAAAAAAGAGAGAGAGAGAATCCCAAGAAGAAACACTCACGTCAGGATTTTCATCAAATTTAGTGCACGTCTCACCATTTATCTTCATTTGCGGTAATTTTTTAAATAAACACTAATGTCGAATTGCCCTGCGTTACAACGAGCAACTCAATTATCAGAAAATCACGAGTCTCCAACGTTTGTTCTAATTACTAAAGCAGAAGAGTGGACAGAGTTTAGAAAATTTTCAACAAGGCTTAAACAAGAGAGATTTTCCACTTTTTTCTAATCAGGTCAACATAGATACCACTTTCCCTACAACCTTGTAGGCAGTTGGTATTTTTCAGAGATATCATTTGGTTCTTTATAGAAGGCTTAAAGTTGGAGGTCCATAAAAACGATAATCAACTTTTATGTGTGCCTTCTATAGGCCAAGAACTGTGCTAAATGAACAGTATCTAATTTAATCCTCCTAACAAGCCCTGTGAAGTCAATACTACTGACTATTCTCACTCCAAGGGGGGGGCAAAGCAGATGCTTGGAGAGTTGAACTCAGTTTTCCAAGTTCATACAGCTCGTATATGATGGAATCAGGACTTGAGCTCAGTCTAATGCCAGGTTGGACCCTCAGTGGCAGCTACTGTAGTTTTTTTGACCATCACCTGCTTCCCTCCCCCACCCCCGCCCCCATCTCATTCCCATTTAGGGATAATCAGCCATACCTAAATGACAGTGGCCAGGCAGGAAGGGTGGCTACTGGGTTTAATTATTTATATCCAGGGGGAAGAGCCGCCTCGCCCCATACGTTCTGCTTCAGCTCTTGCCCTGCCAGGGGAGTAGCCATCCTTCAAACCATCAGTGTTAATGGCTGGTGAGGGATGAATTAGGCGGCAGGGGTCACACACAGTTTACTAGTCATGCATATTTCTTTCAGAATACCTAAGTACCATTCCCTTGGAGATGAGAAGAAATGATGGGAGGGATGTTAAAAGGGACTCCCAGAAATATTTCTGGACCAGTCATGATCACTAGCCCTTATGATACTCTTGGAGTCATTTTACTGGTTCTTGAAATGAGTGCACTTGCCCTAAGATGGCTTGGCCCCTCCCAGTAATCAGAAGCTCCCAGGATGGGTCAAAGATTACTTTATTTGCTATAATTCTGCAAGTTGAATGTATCTCTCAGCCATTTCCTGTGAATGCTATTATGGGGCAGGCACAGGGGGATGACTATGGGACAGAAACATATCAGGTGAGAGGGATCCTATGCTTTTGTATGAAGGAGAAGCCCATTCTCCTTGGTGATGGGAGTTTTCCTTCTGCTCTGACTCCTGCCCAGCCGGGATCAGTGGGGAGCCTCCTCCTTTGGGCGACAGGTCTCTTTCTTTCTAAATCTTCTTTTTTGGGGCCAAAAAGCAAGACTACCCTTCTTTTCATCTTTCAGCTTTTTCATCCTGGCCAACGACACTCAAACACCCTCGCCCCCAATTTGGGCTGCTAGACTATGCCAAGAGGCCACATACTGGATATATTACCTCAGGCCCAGTGTTTGGACTTCACTGAACCTTAATTGTAACATCTGAGAAGGGTTGGGGAGGCGGATGTTGTGAGGATTCATTAAGACAATATTAAATTTTTATCACGGAGTCAAGAAAGATCTCTTGTTAGGAATGTGTTCAATCTTACCAGGATAGAGGGCAAAATAGCATTTTACATATATTTTTTTAATAAAGTATTTCTTTTTAAAAAATTATTTATTTGACAGAGAGACAGAGCAGGAATACAAGCAGGGCAGTGGGAGAGTGAGAAGAAGTCTTCCTGTTGAGCAGGGAGCCCAATGTGGGCCTCCATCCCAAGACCCTAAGATTATGATCTGAGTGGAAAAACGACGCTTTAAGGACTGAGCCACCCAGGTTCCCTGCAAAACAGCATTTTTTAAAAAGATTTTATTTATTAATTTGACCAACAGAGATCACAAGTAGGCAGAGAAGCAGGCAGAGAGAGAGGGAGAAGCAGGCTCCCCGCTGAGCAGAGAGCCCAATGAGGGGCTCCATCCCAGGACCCTGGGATCATGACCTGAGCTGAAGGCAGAGGCTTTAACCCACCGAGCCACCAGGCACCCCGGAAAACAGCCTTTTAAACAATATTTTTATTTTTATTTTATACATATATATGTAAACAGAGAATTGAATGTATACATATAAATATAACTTGTAAACACATTTGATATATATTTATGTTTATCCTAGGATGCAACACTGCCCTCCTGAGCAGCGCAAGAGGGTGGGTTTTTACAAAGAATCACCAAACAGCTTGACCCAACTGAACGGCCTGCCTTGCGCTGCTGCTTAAGAGAAAGCCTTGAGTTGGTTAAGGTTTGACAAATACTGAGAAAAACCAGTCAATTAATATGTTAAAAACACTACCCAACCACAGTATGAACCATTTAGACATATGGCTTTAATTTTGACTTTAGTCTCCAAAGCCTAGGGGTCCCTGGGGAAAGGGGGCAGAGGGAGAGAAAGGACCAGCTTCTCTGTGGGCCAGGTTTCTGGGGTTGCTCCCAGCCCTGCCCCCAGAGGGAATGCCCCCACCCAGGGCTTTGCTCCCAGGAGGGCCCCTCCCCCAGAAAGCCCCTTCCCAAATGGCCCTGACCTTTGGCCACACCCTCAGAGGTCCCATTATCCACCCCCAACCCCCTCACACCCCCCTACCCTGCCAAGCACCGCCCTCAGAAGGGTTCTAAGGTAAAGTCAGTGTGCTTCTCTCTCAATGTCTAGGAATTACTCAGTTTTATTTTTGACTTTGTGTTTTTTGAGCGAAGTGGGTGGTGTAAGGACCTACTTTATATTTTTATATTTTAGCCAGAGGCTTCCATTGAGGTTACACAATAACCTTGTTGTTTAACCCTTAAGCTGTCCCTGCTCCCCTTCTCCCAGGGGACTTACTTAAAAACAAGTCCCGGAAATCAACCTCAGGTAACAAAGCCCAAATACAAGGGTGGGTCAGGCCAGGTAAGACATCTGATCAGTGGAGGGCTGCATACTGTCTCCCTAGCTACCAAGGAGTATGGGTCCCGCCCTTTGTGAGTCTTTTGGGCGAAAATCCTAACCAAGGTGATAGGCTAGGTCAAATATCTACTAAAAGGTAAGTTGTAATTCAATTGGTCACCTAGCATCACTGTGCAGCTTTCTCTGTGTGTTACAATTTCATTGGCCACCTGTGCATGACCAGGCCCAACCGCATGGCCTATGTCCTTAAAAGCTAGTCTGTAAAGGAGAGACGGGTTGACTTCTCTGTAAGAAAAGCGGCCCTGGCTGGTCAGTTTGATTCTTGATGCTTGGTGCAAAATAAAGCTTTGTTTGACCTTCGCTTTGTATCAGTCTCGCTCTTTTAATCATGGACCCATTATTGGGGCATAACAGGTGGGATAGTGGAGCACGTACATAGTGGAGGGGACAGCCCACTGTGGGTATCCACCATTCCTTGCCTGTACTGCTCATTTGCATGTACTGCTCGCCCTGCCCGGTGAGCACAGCATGGAAATGGACACCTCGTGAGTGGTGGTCAACGAGACTCACTGACCACGTGATGTCTATGACCGAGTCAACCGGAGCTCGCCTTCCCTACAGACCAGAGCTTGCTCTGAGCACCGGCAGGAGGCGGTGGCCTCTTGTGAGCAGCCCAGAACCCTCACCGCTGCCTTTGTCCCTATAATACCTGTTGACAGCCTGGTGCTCATCCATGAGCTCATTCGCCTCTATCCACGCACGCATGGGGCTCTGTCACTGTTTAACAAATATGGGCTCATTTTATCTACCTCTTGATCTAGTGCTTCCCAGTTAATAATCCCTCCTGCATAACGTCCTTCTGTTTTTATCTTCATTTTTATAAAGAATGGTTGCTCACCTTTTATCAGGTGCCTTTATTTTTTTATCAAATGCATTTATTGCTATGGTCTTAAGAGTTTTTTCACAGTTAATTTAGTGATGAGGTAAATCTTATTGATTTTCTGGTCTTGAGCTCCCTTTATTTTCCTGGAATGAATCCAAGTTGGTCTCAGGATATAGTCCTTTGATAGATGCCTGACTTCTGTTATTTGCTAACATTAGTTCAGTTTCTGTGAACTAATCTGTCCTAAGCCAGATTTGTTAATAGCTTCCCCGTTCCTCCCTCTCAGGTTTGGGTATTAAAATTGTGCTCAGCTTCATCAAGTGAATTGACTTATTATTGTTTAATTGCCTGTTGCCATTTAACAGTAGAATGACAGTTATCCAGCTGCAAACCTGTCTGATCTTGGAACTCATCTTCTTAATTTTTCATTCTTGAATCATTTGGATGATTTTGTTTTCCTAGGAAATCATCGTTTCTTTTAGGTTATCAAATTGATTAGTATAAAGTGCCTTGCAGTTTAGTGATTCTTTTATATTATGCATTTGCTTTTATATCTCTGTTCCCAATTCTTATCTGTTTTGCAACTCTCTCCCTCTCTCTGTCGCCTCCTCCCTGAAACCCCCCTTTCCCCATTCCCCTTCCCTCTCCCCACCTCCTCCCACACCCCATCTTCCCCCTCTCTTATCCTTAATAGGGCATGTGAAGTTTTTTTTATTATTATTATTTCATTAGTCTTTCATAGAAACAACTTTGAGTTTATTTGCCCCTGATATTTTTTATTAGTTTAAAAATTTATCTTTATTATAACTACTTCCTTTCTTTGGATTGAGCTGCCCTTTTCTGATGGGTTTAAATGAGTACTTTCTTTTATTTAAAAAAATGTTTGAAATTGAAGACATTTGACACTAAAGTCTCCTTAGAGTATAACTTCTGGTGTCTTCTGTAAGTTTTGGTATGAAATAGTCTCCTTTCCATTGCTTTCAAGATTTTCTTCAGTCGTCTTATGATTTCTTCTTTGACTGAAGACTGTATTTCTTAACTTGTATGTAGTTTCAATTTTTTGTTACCAGGTTATCTAATTCTGATTCTACTGGATTGTGATCAAAGAACTGTTCTTTAAATCTTTAATTTGGAAGGCTTGTAAAGGTTTACTTTGTTGCCTAGTATGCAATTAATTTTTACAAATATGGCTTTCCTTAGGTGTAAGAAAGAAATGTTTTCCGAGGGAAATAAGGATGTCTATTTTCTTTTTTTTTTTTAAGATTTTATTTATTTATTTATTTGACAGACAGAGATCACAAGTAGGCAGAGAGGCAGGCAGAGAGTGAGAGAGAGGAGGAAGCAGGCTCCCCGCGGAGCAGAGAGACCGATGTGGGGCTCGATCCTAGGACCCTGGGATCATGACCTGAGCCGAAGGCAGAGGCTTTAACCCACTGAGCCACCCAGGCGCCCCAGGATGTCTATTTTCTGTGTGTCCTTGTTTTTCCCTCCTTCTAGTAGATACTCCCATTTGAAAAGCTAAAATTTTACCTTGTTATTGCATTTTTAGAGTCTTCAGGTATTATGTTGTTAGATGTATACCTGCTTATACCTTTTACACCTTCTTTCCAAACTCTGCCTTTAAAAATGTCCCTCTTCATCTTAGTACCTATAACTTTAGACCCAACTTGTCTGCGATGAATTTTGCCATTCCGGCTTTCTCTTTTGCATGGTATCTCCTCACCTGATACATTCTCAATCCCTTTTGCATTTTAAGTATGTTTCTTGAACAGCGTGGATCTGTAACCTCCTGATAGGCGCTTTAATAGAAAAAGTCAGTCTGTACACATTTAAATTAATGATAAACAGTCATAATTTTATTCCTCCCATCTTATTTTGTTTTTATTTTCCCCATTTTTGATGTTTTTAATCAAGTTCATTCTTTTTGTACTTGATAAATAGAGAAGTTCTTTGCATTTTTCGATGACAGCTTAATTGAGATATAATTCACAGGCCATACCACTCACCATCTAATGTGGACAATTTAATGGCTTTCACTATATTTAACTATACTATACTGAACTACCTACACATTTTCATCATCCTCAAAAGAAAACTTTAGCCATCACCACCAGTCTTAGGCAACCGCTAATCTACTTTCGGTCTCTGTAGATTTAGCTATTCTGGAAATTCCATATAAATCAAATTATGCAATACGTGGTCTTCTGTGACTGACTTCTCTCAATCAGCAGAATGTTTTCAAGGCTCCTCTGTGTCGTGGCACATATCAAAATTCTATTCCTTTTCAAGGCTGAATAATATTCCACAGGCTGGATGGATCACATTTTATTTATCTCTTCATCAGTTGATGAACATCAGGGTTGTTCTCACCTTTTCGCTATTACGAATAAACCCTAAACCTTCATGCACAAGTTTTTGTGTGGGCATAGTTTTTTTCTTGGCTCTATACACAGGAGTGATATTGGTGTGTCATATGGCAACTCTGTGTTCTGCATTTTGAGGAGCTACTAAACCATTTCTAATGTGGCTGTGCCATTTTCCAAGCCCACCAGCAATTTACAGGTTCCAGCTCTTCACATCCTTCCAACACCTGCTTTTGGGGTTTTTGATAGTAGCCATCCACGTGGGTGGGAGGTGGTATCTCACCATGGTTTTGATTTGCATTTCCAGAATGATTAGTGATGTTGAGCATATTTACACGTGCTTATTGTCCCATATATTTTATATATACCTTATATGTATCTTTAAATATATATTATATATTTCATATTTTATTTATATTTAAATACATATTTAAGAATGTAAATATATTTACATAAATATGTTTATATAAATATATGATCATGTAAAATATATTTATATATACATTTATATATTAATGTATACATTTGAATATTAGAGAAATGTATATTCAAGTTCTTTGCTCATTTTTTAAGAGATTTTATTTATTTATTTGAGAGAGATTTATTGAGAGAGATCACAAGCAGGCAGAGAGGCAGGCAGAGAGAGAGGAAGAAGCAGGCTCCCTGCTGAGCAGAAAGCACGGGGCTCGATCCCAGGACTCTGAGTTCAAGACCTGAGCGGAAGGCAGCAGCTTAACCCGCTGAGCCACCCAGGCGCCCCTCTTTGCTCATTTCTTAACTTGGTTGTCTTTTTATTTGAGTTGTAAGAATTCTTGGGTGCCTGGGTGGCTCAGTGGGTTAAGCCGCTGCCTTCGGCTCGGGTCATGATCTCAGGGTCCTGGGATCGAGGCCCGCATCGGGCTCTCTGCTCAGCAGGGAGCCTGCTTCCCTCTCTCTCTCTCTGCCTGCCTCTCCATCTACTTGTGATTTCTCTCTGTCAAATAAATATAAAAAAAAATCTAAAAAAAAAAAAAAAGAATTCTTCACACAGTCTGCATGCATGTTCCTTATATATGACCTGCAAATATTTTCTCCCATTTAGTGGCTTGTCTTTTGACTTTGTCAATGGGGTCCTTGGAAGCACAAAACTGGGATATTTTGGTTGAGTCCCATTTATTTGTTTATTATTTTTTTTAAGTTGCTTGTACTTTGGTGTTTGGCTGAGGAGCCGTTGTTAGATTCAAGACCACTAACATTTACCTTTGTGTTTTCTTCTGAAAACTTTATCATTTTACTTTATTTTTATTTTTTAAAAGATTTTATTTATTTGAGAAAGAGACAATGAGAGAGAGCATGAGCGAGGAGAAGGTCAGAGGGAGAAGCAAGCTCTGTGGAGCTTGGAGCCTGATGCAGGACTCAATCCGGGGTCTCTGGGATCATAACCTGAGCAGAAGGCAGCCGTCCAACCAACTGAGCTACCCAGGCATCTCGAACTTTATCATTTTAATGCTTACACTTATGTCTTTGATGCATTTGGGGTTATTTTCTCTGTATGGTGTTAGGCAGGACTCCTGTTTCATTATTTGCATGTGGCTGCTTGGGAGTAAAATACTGTTCTTACCCCCATTGAATTGTTTGGCACCCTTGTCAAACATTAGTTGACTGTAATTTATTTTCCTTTTTTTTCCCCATTGAGGCATTTCACGTGCCATGTATATTATATTTCTAGGAAAAAGGAATCCCAGGATTTTCCCTCCTGCCTGGATTCTTCCTTCTTCATGGTGCATGATGCCAGAAGAATTTTTCCATGCAGTGAAACCAAACTGAGGGGATGGAAATATTCTGCCACTTTTCTAGATCTTTCAGTTATACAAGTCTAGGGCTGGTCATGCCACACTTGTTTAACTTGCCCGTGAGGTTCACAGCAGTTTTCCCAGCTCTGTGGTCATCAATAATTTCAAATTTGCCAATGTACTCATGCTTCGTCATCACAGTGAGGAAACGGGACGATGACTTTGGTGCAGGGCCTCCTAAGAACCTGACCTTCGCCCCCCCTTTCAGCAGTGTTAATGTTCTTGAGGGCATCTGTGGGACATTTGTTCACACTGTTACTGCGGCACGGAAAGATGGCAGAAAAAGCTTTTTTCCCTTTTATTAATATTTGGTCTTGTTCTCCTTCCCTTTCTCATAACCGAATGCGTATTTCCCCTTCGTCATTTGAAAACTGCATACTGTTCTCCAGCTGTTTTCCCCAGACGAGACCTTGCGTATCAAGAATCCTTATTTCACGGTTATTATACACAATCTTAAAGATTTATGACTGTCCGCTTATTTTACACATGCATACACACGAAGCACTAAATACGGACTTTATCTGAATGGCTAAATGTTGGCCAAGACAGAAGCCAGTTGTAGTGGGAACTGATAGGATAAAGATATAGTCTGAAGTTTTTGTTCTTTAAAAAAAGCCTTCATGGGGCGCCTGGGTGGCTCAGTGGGTTAAGCCGCTGCCTTCGGCTCAGGTCATGATCTCAGGGTCCTGGGATCAAGTCCCATGTCGGGCTCTCTGCTCAGCGGGGAGCCTGCTTCCTCCTCTCTCTCTCTCTGCCTGCCTCTCTGCCTACTTGTGATCTCTCTGTCAAATAAATAGGTAAAATCTTTAAAAAAAAACAAAAAAAAAAACAAAAAAAGCCTTCATGGGGTGCCTGGGTGGCTCAGTGGGCTAAAGCCTCTTGCCTTCAGCCCAGGTCATGATCCCAGGGTCCTGGGATCAAGTCCTGCATCGGATTCTCTGTTCAGTGGGGAGCCTGCTTCCCCCTCTCTGCCTGCCTCTCTGCCTACTTGTAATCTCTGTCTTTCAAATAAATAAAATCTTAAAAAAAAAGGCCTTCATATTTTATTAAAAATTTTAGGTGTCCGAATTCAAAAGGTTAACAATATAGTACAATAATAATAATAATAATAATAAATCATCTAATAATAAAATAATAATAATTTCTCCTGCATAGTCACTGCTGCACACTAGTAAAATGAGATGTTTCTTTTCTTTTCTTTTTTAAAGATTTTATTTATTTTATTTATTTGACAGACAGAGATTACAAGTAGGCAGAGAGGCAGGCAGAGAGAGAAGGAGGGAAGTGGGCTCCCCGCTGAGCAAAGAACCCGACGTGGGGCTTGATCCCAGCCAAAGGCAGAAGCTTAAACCACCCAGGCGCCCCGAGATGTTTATTTTCATTTGGGATTATGGAGGGGCAAGGTGTTTTTGGCTCTCCTGCTGAAGTAGGGACTCAGTCAGCATTGTCTCCACCTTTTTCCCTAATAGTAGCTCTGGAAGATGAAGACGTCCCTCCATCTCCCAGACATGAGGGTTTGACCAGGACATGGGATGTTATAAGCTCATTGACAGTCTCATGAACTAAGCCCTGGTTTATTGGTCACAGTCGTTCTCCAAGTATTTTCAGGAATAAACTTCAGGTGTTGCCCTTACTCTAATTTTTCTTTCTGAGATTTCTGACTGCAATTGCTACTTCCTGCAGTCACTCAAGGAGAAACGAGGCATGTGGCAGTGCAACAGTGTGTTTTT